>NW_004800480.1:0-3228 GCF_000002075.1 Aplysia californica | reverse complement strand
GGGGGGGGGGGGGGGGGGTGTAGACGAAGTTTTCCTTGCCGTCCGAATGTCTTTCCTAAGGAAATACAAAGTTTTCACAACTCTGTTGGAAGGGAGGAAAACTGATGTCAGATTGGTTCTTGAGTCAACTCACGGTTTTTGTTTTCTGTTTCAGCGCTTTTCCTCTTGAATGAAGATTTCTGTATTCTTCTTTGACGTGAGAGCATTTACGAGGTGTTGGCACAGACACAGGGGCGGGAGACTCGTGGATGACGTCACTCTGTGCACGACTCTCTGACTGCCTGTGATCGTTGAGTCGTTGATGAATTTCCGAGATGGAGGCTCGCTCTACCGTTGAGGGACAGAGGAGGCGTTCAGCGCATACTCTGTGAATGTCTGGCACAGACTCGCCAGCTCTCAGCAACTCCAGGTAGTTCAAGTCTTTGTCTGGGTAGACCCGCAGCGACAAGGCACAGAGACAGACTCCCAGCGAGAAGCTTTCTAGCTTAAACACATCCTCCGCAGGTCGACCTCTGATGTACTCAGGTCCGTTGTAGTACATTGTGGTATAGCCGCCCCAACGTTTAGAACTCTTGTTGGGAACGAGCTGAGCCATACCGAAGTCGCATAATTTGGCGTTTCCTTGCGTGTCTATCAACACGTTTTGAAGATTGACGTCTCCGTGAACGATGTGCCGGTCGTGGAGATAGAGCAAGGCGTCTACGACCTGAGAAAAATACTTGCTCACCTCGGCTTGCGTGTGACGACGCAAATCGTTAAAGAGGTTCGTGGGGTGGTATTCCGTCGCTATGACAAATTCTCCCGGACATACCAGCGCTTTTTCAACTTGGATGATGTTGGGGTGTTGTACGTTCTGGAGAAATCGAACCTCATTGCAGAAAAGGAAACGTTGATAACGGTAACCGTTCTCATCCTCAAGAAACTTGAGTGTTTTCAAAGCCATTTTCTTGGATGGGTCGTTCACATCAGCAACTCGAATGACGTAGCAATAAACCCCCAAAGCTATAGTCCCGTCTCCTTTCATACCAAGCACATCTTCTGGACTGAATGAGGAGATCGTGCATTCCCCGGGCCGAAGGTTCATCTTAGTGGACATAGTGAAGCACTGCACGATGTAGCACCTAACACAAACCACACCAAGCACTTGCACCCAGAAAAATACACGTGAAAAGTCACACAGTTCGTAGTTTCCTGTCAGTCGATAACTCTATCAAGCACCTTGTGTCACAGTTGATAAAGTACACACCCAAGTCCAGAACTATAAATTTTTACTGGTCAAACGTCCAGACGTGTAAGGGTCCCAGAAATAATCGCAAGAACAGTTTGTTAACGCAGCGATATAACTCCCAGAAGTAGAAAACAGTGGACTTGAAGCACAATGATATAACTCCCAGAAGTAGAAAACAGTGGACTTGAAGTACAACGATAATACTCTCGGAAGTATAAAACTGTATTTAAAGTCACAAAAAACAGCTGAGGAAATAACTCCACAAGAGAAAAAGCAGTGTCGCTCAGGAGATGAAATCCAAAAATGACGCGAACTCAGAGACAAAGAGAACTAAATTCAAGGACAGAATTGCAAGTACGCGAGATTTTGCCTTTGTTCAATCAACGAGAAAACACGAGAACATATTACGACCAATCGCGTTTCTTAAACGTTGCGTCCTTTCTAAAATAGAACAAAGCCGCTTGGTCAGTTGGCCATTCAGCGTCCATGCCCTCAGGTGATGTGTTCGTGACTGACACGCGGCTCGGCCAATCAGATGGCGTCTCTACCAGGAGCAGTCATCCATAACGAGAGGTACGTGAGAGCGCTCCTAGCAAAACTAGCCCAGGTAATACCTTCGTTACCACATAATCCTTTTTAAAAAAAATCAAAACTGTGAAAAAACATGAATAGATCTGCCGAGTTTTCTTTGTGCACAATATTCTATGGTGGACTCTTGCGTAACTGGTCATTCGTCACACCCCAATTATGTGTTACGAAATGACTTCGCTTGTATTACATCTCTCCAAAATATTTATGCTGGTAGAGTTTTGGATGATCAGCTTAAAGCCCTTTTGAAGTTATATACCTTGTTAATGTAAATTAAATCTTCATCCAAACTGTTCCATAATTGAACAATAGGTTAATAAGGTAAAAACAATGTCTGGTAAAGACTTAATAAGTATTCAACTCTCATCTGATAAGTGCTGTGGTGTAGTGGTTATTCTCTTCTCTTTGTACTCGTGAGAAACGCAGGCCCAAGATCGTCCCATGTGGCGCTGCAATCTAATAAAGGTAGCCAAAGTAGCAGAAGCCAAGCGTATCGTGCACCTCGCACACACACACACACACACACACACACACACACACACACATACACACACACACACACACACACACATACCTACACACTCTCACACACATACACATACATTTATATAATATATATAATGCAGGTATAATAATGTCTTTCTCTCTCTCACACACACTGGTGTGTATGTATGTGTGTGTGTGTGTGTGTGTGTGTGTGTGTGTGTGAGAGAGAGAGAGAGAGAGAGAGAGAGAGAGAGAGAGAGAGAGAAATAGAGAGAGAGAGAGAAAGAGAGAGAGAGAGAGAGAGAGAGAGAGAGAGAGAGAGAGAGAGAGAGAGAGGAAGAAACAAAACAGCTGAGCACAATCTACCCTTATCCACAAGTAGACGTAAAGCCCGGTTTCCATGTGTACGTAATGCGTAATGCGTTATGCATAATGCGTATTGCACCTTTTCCATGTGAGCGTGTATATTAACGTTCTGATCCGTCAATTTGTTCTTTTGGCCACCTAATTTTCCAGAAATCAACTGTGTCAAAACAGAACCAAAACATGACACAATACAGTCAAACTTGTGTAAGACGGCCACCCATTGTCAAGGAGAAAAGTAGCCGTATAAGACAGGTGGTCGTCTTAGGCAGGACTGATCAAGATGAAGAAAAGAAACCATTCCTATCTGAGGTCCCAATCGAAAGTAGCCTCATTGTTGTTGTTTTTGTTGTTGTTGGTTTGTATTTTGTTTGTTATTTTTATTTTGTTGCTGATTTTGCGCAAGGGTGACAATAAAACGAAATGTATCAGACGAGGAAGACCGAGTGCCATGTTAAAACAAACACATGGGTCGCCATCACTCGGAGAACGAGCGACGCTTCTGTCGCAAGTTCATGTTGACGTCCTTTGTTACTTTGTTACAGACTGGGTAAACAGTGACC
>NW_004800479.1:0-3243 GCF_000002075.1 Aplysia californica | reverse complement strand
CCACACATCACCAGCTCTACTCACACTACACTCACAAGCACCCAGTCCCTTCTCCGGGTGGCTTTCCACGAAACCCTCAGTAACAAGCAACAACACAGCGTAAGAACGGCGTAACAGCAGAAGCCACTGTTTTAGAAAGAGGGTTTTTTTGTGGGTATGCGTCCGTTTTAGTAGAGGTTTTACGGCGCTGGCAACTGCATAAGGTCATTGTTTGTTTTAGTAAGAGTTTTGGCGCTCGCAACTGCATACGGTTATATGAGCGCCAGAAGATTAGAGGTGTTACAAGAGAGTAACAAACATAAAAAAGAAGAAGGGGAGATAAGGACGATAGATGTTTCATAGTATAGGAAAGAAGAAGCAAACCACACCAGAGCACCCGCCAACCACCCACTGCATAAGGTCATATGAGCGCCAAGGGATGGATGTCAACAGAGAAGTCAAGTCCTTACAGAGAATCAGGCTTACTCTGCTCAACTTTCTAGCTTCAACAGCAAAAGGTCTGCTTCAACTATCAAGGCACCCCCAAAAATAGCAGGTCACAAGAGAGTGACAAACATACAAAAGTAGAGGAAAATGACGATAGTAAGGATTAGGAAAGAAAATGCAGCAGTTCCCTGTTGCAGTACATGCACAGTTATGAGCAAGACATCGATTAATCAGCCCATTTACAATTCTACAGTGTATAAGAACAAATTAATATCCCCCCTTTGGGAAGCAAAAGTTTTAACGGCACTGTTTGTATTCTAAACCTGTTCCTTGGCCCCATTTCGTGTTTGTTGGGGGGGGGGGTACCGTTTGTTTTGTTGTTTTTCTTTGTTTGTTTTTGTTGTAGTACGAGTTTTACAGCACTTGCAACACAATTATGCCATATAAAAGCCGAATATGAGAGGTGCTACAAGAAAGTAACAAACAATAAAGATAGAGGGGAGATAAGGACGATAGACGTTTGATGGGAAAGAAAGAAGGAGCCAACCACATCGGATCACCTGCCAACCACCAACGGCCGCTCTTCAGAGACCTACACGATTGCAAAAGTCCTTCAAAAAAAGCTTTAAGTTTAAAAGACTAATTTCTGGTGGGTGTGCAGAACTTGTAATTGTCCACTGTGCATAACATCTGAGTTTGAAAACGTGTGGGATTGTTGTTGGGTTTATTTGTTGTTTTATTTGTTTGGTGGGGGTTTTTTTTTTTGGTTTTTTTTTGGGGGGGGAGTTCTCTTGTGGGGAGGGGTGTGCTTAGTAAAAGATTTACAGTAATTTACAGCACTGTTTTTGTGAAAGAGTTTTATGGCACTTGCAACACAAAGAGTTCAAACAAGTGTCGAAGATCAGTTGTGCTACGACAGAGCAAAATATATATTCTGTTTTAGTAGAGGTTTTACGGCGCTCGCAACTGCATCAGGTCATATGAGCGCCAGAAGATTCGAGGTGTTACAAGCGAGTAACAAACATAAAAAAGAAGGAGGGTAGATAAGGATGGTAGGTGTTTGACAGGAAAGAAGGAGCAAGCCACACCAGAGCACCCGCCAACCACCCACAAATATATATTGAACAAGGGGGGAAATGAGGAGAGATCGGGACGATACCTGTGTAGGCTATGATAAGAAAGAAGGAGCAAAATATCCCAGAGCACCCGCTAACCACCCACAAAATGAGGAGAGATGGGGACGATAGATGTGTATGATAGGAAAAAAAGGAGCAAACCACATCAGAGCATCCGCCAACCACCCACAAAATGAGAAGAGACCGGAACGATAGAGGTATGATGAAAGGAAAGAAGGAGCAACATCCGCCAACCACCCACAAAATGAGGAGAGATGGGGATGATAGACGTATGATGACAAGAAACAAGGAGCACACTACACCAGGGAGTCTGCCAACCAGTCAAAACAACAACAAACGCGAAATTAAAGACGATAACGTATTTTTTTTAAAACATTAAAAGCAAAAGAAAGAGGCTAATATAAACACACAAAACCAACATTAGAAACAAAAGAAAATTCAGACGATATAAACACAAAAACAACAACACTAAAAACAAAAGAAAATTCAGACGTTGATATAAACACAAAAGAACACTAATAGAAGCAAAAGGAAAGTCAGACGTTGACAAAAAAAAACAAAAAACATTTAGTTTTAGTAAGAGTTTTACGGCACTTTCAACACAATAAGGTCATATAAGGGCCGAAGACTAGAGGTGTTACAAGAGAGTAACAAACACAACAAAGGAGGAGGGGAGATAAAGACGACAGATGTTTGATAGGAAAGAAGGACCGTCTAGAGCAAACCACACCAGAGCACCCGCCAACCACCCACAAAACAAACATTAATAGAAACAAGAGAAGAGTCAGAGCGGGGTGGTCTGTACATCGGACAGAGCAGCATGCAATGAAGCTAAGATTTAGTAATTAATACGGGGTGCCCACTACGGCTGAGATCGGCCGATCGGGCCGATCGCCCGACTCGATCGCCTCAAAAACAAACGTGTTTGTTTTCAGTTTCAGGCGATCGAGTCGGGCGGTCGGCCCGATCCATCCAGCCGTAGTGGGCACCCCGTATAAGAGTTTTACGGCACTCTCAACACAATAATACAAGTATAATAGAAGTGCCCCCGATTAGATGTGTTAAAAGAGAGTAACTAACACAAAGAAGGAGGGGAGATTAGGACGATAGATGTTTGATAAGAAAAAAGGGGCATACCACACCAGTGCACAAGCTAATTATCCGCACAATGAAGCAAAATAAATTAGCTTTGATCCTTATTTATTTATTTTTTTTAAACAAAAATAATCCACCCCAAATTCCATTCATTCTTGTAATTCTACTAATTTGCTTTCATGAATTCACCTAGTTTTACAAATTTAAGATACCGATTAGCTTTCAGAAAATACTTAATTATCTCTGGGCTGCGGGACATTTTCGGATGCTGCGGGAACTGGAATGGGGGAAAAACACATGTAGAAATACATAGAGTGAGGCAGCGTGGTGGAATCAGGCTCTCGTCAATTTTTGGGCATATTGAGTTATAGGTATCATCTTTAAGCCTGTTCATTTGTCTTGCTTTCAATGAAAAAATTACCCATCCATCTTCAATAGAAGTGGAGATATTTTGGATTGAAGGAGGTGGGGGTCACCTGGTTTAAGAGCTAAAATTAGCGAGAAAATGGCCGCCGAAGCTTTGTAAATTCCAAAGCTGGAGAGTCCATGGAAACTGCAAATTTATATTTTTGTGCCTTTAATCAAC
>NW_004800478.1:2230-3263 GCF_000002075.1 Aplysia californica | reverse complement strand
CCCTTCCAATATGTCTTTCTCTCCCCTTCTTTTTTGTGTTTTTTTCCCACCTCTAATTTTCTCACATATATACATCATCGAATTCACTCTGCCAAGCACTCAGACATAAGTTACGATTTTCTGACACTTAAAACATTGTCCATTTGTATATTTTTCTCACTTTCCTACTTCTGACAGAAACTTCAGAGTCACACAGTCAAAGATTAAGGAAAAAGAAGAAAAAACATGGCATGTGTAGAATCCAGTTCTTCTATCAGTCACAAGATAAAAATCTACTTTACGTTTTAAAATCAAATAGGTTACCTAATATAATATACACTTGAAATGCTTTTTTTGTTCTATAAAAAACTGTGTGTGAAAAGCAAGTGTTGTTTTAAGACAGGTCTGAAAAGATTTTGCTAAGGAAGCCTGAATTTGAGAGTATCTCTTTGATCAGTGCTAATGTTGAAATATATATTTCAACAGATAATCTAAATTAGTAAAACTCCTGAGACTTTAAGAATTCTACTTGACCATAGCTAACTACATAATTTACGGCTGAGTAATCTGACATGCACAGGGGCAAGAAAGGCTGCAAATTCCTGTCCTAAATAAGTTACTATAAAAATACTCTTATAGAATTAAAGTTTATACACAAGGAAAGAGCATTAATTCAGGATTACACATCTGAGGAATAACGAGACCAGCAACATAACAGCTTTAAAATGTCAGAGCGCACATATATTAATGATATTTTCGATACACGTACATGTTTAAAAGAAAAGGATCTGGGAAAAAGGAAAGGGATTAGGTAAACATTAGTAGTAGCACACCACAGGTAGATGGAAACACAGAAAGATGACCTGTTTGTTTGCATCATGCGTGCCTGCATGCGTGTGTGGGTGACCATGTGACTGCGCGTGTATGTGTGTGTGACTGTGTGTGCGCGCGCGTGAGCGTGTGTTGCCGTATCAGTCAATGAATGTGCTAAAGCGTACGCGCGAGTGGTCATGTACGTGTCGTTGGGGCCCCCTTTCGGGGTTCGAACCCACAA
>NW_004800478.1:0-2130 GCF_000002075.1 Aplysia californica | reverse complement strand
GTGTGTGTGTGTGTGTGTGTGTGTGTGCGTGTGTGTGTGTGCGTGTGTGTGTGTGTGTGTGTGTGTGTGTGTGTGTGTGTGTGTGTGTGTGTGTGTGTGTGTGTGTGTGTGTGTGTGTGTGTGTGCGTGTGGGTGTGTGCGTGTGGGTGTGTGCGTTAGTGTGCGTGCCTGTGCACCATGAGTGCAAATGATGTAAGCTTCTCCGTCAATCAATCAGAACGAACACACATGGACAAACCAACGCGCAGTCTTCCAACGACAAACAAATTAACAATAATATTTATTTTAATAACCTACAGTTTACGTTTGTGACAAGACGGAATCACCGTGAGCTTCACTTCAGGCACTCTTTTATGACGTTCACATGTCACACTAACTCTAACTAACCCTTCATTAGCGCAGAAGAAAACCAGATCTTTATTACAATAAATCCCAAGTCCTAAAGATGCCTTGTCCGTGACAGGCAACTGGCAAGGTTAAGAATGCTAAATCACAAACACACAGCGATGAATCATCTCTTTGTTAATAACATTCCCCTCGCTCTCCTGGCACAACCCTATTGAGCAGGGGTTACATGAAGGCCCGTAAACGCTGCCTTGATTTAGAAGACCGGAATAAATAATTCACATCTATGGAAACAACAACAAAAAAACTGGCAAAAGAACCCAGCTGTCAATCATGACCAGTTAAAGGAGATACACTATGCACGACTTTGTTCTGTTACATATATATTGTATGTACACGGAAATGGAAATGATTTAATGCCGGCTATCATATTATTGTGTCCATGAAGGTTAACTAATTAACAATGAACATTTTGGCATTAATTTACATTTCAAAAACCTGTATATTTTTAAAAATTTGTTTGTATTGTTTATTTGTTGTTTTGTTCTCTAGTTGGTTTTTGCTGGCTCTTTTTTTTTTGGGGGGGGGGGCATACTTTGTGTGGAGGTCAAATGTATTCTTTTTTTTTAACTAGTCAGAGAAAACAAATGATTAATATTATAATATTTTCCAATGCTACATATTATGAGAACCAGAACACCCAAGAGGTTATAATGCAACATACAGAACTTGGAATATCCAAGAGGTTATAATGCAACATACAGAACTTGGAATATACAAAAACATCTAGGTATCTAAGTTGTCCTTCGGTTTCTGTCTGCCCTCCTCCCTCCCTCCCCCACCACTCTTTCTCTCTCTCTCTCTCTCTCTCTCTCTCTCTCTCTCTCTCTCTCTCTCTCTCTCTCTCTCTCTCTCTCTCTCTCTCTCACCCTTCCAATATGTCTTTCTCTCCCCCTCTAATTTGTGTTTTTTTCCCACCTCTAATTTTCTCACATATATACATCATCGAATTCACTCTGCCAAGCACTCAGACATAAGTTACGATTTTCTGACACTTAAAACATTGTCCATTTGTATATTTTTCTCACTTTCCTACTTCTGACAGAAACTTCAGAGTCACACAGTCAAAGATTAAGGAAAAAGAAGAAAAAACATGGCATGTGTAGAATCCAGTTCTTCTATCAGTCACAAGATAAAAATCTACTTTACGTTTTAAAATCAAATAGGTTACCTAATATAATATACACTTGAAATGCTTTTTTTGTTCTATAAAAAACTGTGTGTGAAAAGCAAGTGTTGTTTTAAGACAGGTCTGAAAAGATTTTGCTAAGGAAGCCTGAATTTGAGAGTATCTCTTTGATCAGTGCTAATGTTGAAATATATATTTCAACAGATAATCTAAATTAGTAAAACTCCTGAGACTTTAAGAATTCTACTTGACCATAGCTAACTACATAATTTACGGCTGAGTAATCTGACATGCACAGGGGCAAGAAAGGCTGCAAATTCCTGTCCTAAATAAGTTACTATAAAAATACTCTTATAGAATTAAAGTTTATACACAAGGAAAGAGCATTAATTCAGGATTACACATCTGAGGAATAACGAGACCAGCAACATAACAGCTTTAAAATGTCAGAGCGCACATATATGTATGTGAGTGTATGTCATGTGTGTATAAGTGTGTGTGTGTGCGTGTGTGTGTGTATGTGAGTGTGTGTGTGTGTGTATGTGTATGTATATATATATATATATATATATATATATAGTATAGATAGATAGATA
>NW_004800477.1:0-3262 GCF_000002075.1 Aplysia californica | reverse complement strand
ATTTACACACACACACACACACACACACACACACACACACACACACACACACACACACACACTCCACCCCTCTCCCCGCTCACACCTTATTTACACACACACACACACACACACACACACACAGAGACACACACACTCACCACACACACACACACACACACACACACACACACACACACGCGTACAGAGACATACAGACTCACCACACACACACACACACACACACACACACACACACACACACACACACACACACACTCACCACACATACATACGCACACACACTCGCACGCGCGGGGGGAGGGGGTGGGGGTGGGGGGGGGGGGGGGGTCCCTTTACACGTACAGTTCATTCATCGACAAACGGACAGTTTAACTGACGGACGCTAGATCTGGGTCATCGTTAAACTGCCAGTTTGTTTTGTAATTTTGGCACTTTGTATGTGCTGTTTTGTATTTGCTGCTGGGGCGGAAACTGTTGGTTGCAGGACGAGGAAAGAAATGACCGGATCATAATGAAAGCCAGCAAGATCACAGGATATGATTTTAATAGAACTGATGAACTGTAAAGGCATACAAAGTCACAGGTATATCAGTATACATTGGGTAAGATTGAAGATTACCGGACCGGCGGACTGACTTTGCCTATGTCTCAACCTTAGGAATTCACAATTTTCCCGTTTTTAATATCTCTGAATGGAGAATCTCGGACCGGTAGATCTATTCATTACAATTTTGTCAGGGGGGAGACCCCCCTGAACCCCCCCTCCCCCACCCCAAGCCCAACCACCCGCCCCACCTACCCCACTTTCTCACGCAATAATGTACGAGTGGTCCGGTATTCTTCAATCTTCCCTATACATTGTAAAAGCATTTAAAGTAACCCACCACACCGCCTTTTCCACACACATTTTACGATCATGCAGCGGTAGACACACACCACCAAGAACCAATAAAAGGAAAGACGCTAAACAAGTTTCCTACTACCAATATTATATGCCTAATATTGCATGCAATGAGGCTGCTGTCGAACTGAACATTTTAATTTACGTGTATTGCTGTTGAAGAAAAAAATCCCCGCATAACAATAATATAATATAATACGAATATGTTTTTATAACTTTAAATGTGCTGATATGACCTTACGCAGTTGCGAGCGCCGTAAAACCCTATACTGGTACTACAGAATATGTTATAAGTTCCTGTATGTATGTGGTTTGAGAGGTGCATTGATGTGACGTGTTATATTGTTGTTAGCTTTATTTTTCTCTTCATGTTATGGCTTTTTATTATTTAAAAAATGAAATAAATAAATACAAGTTTTATTTTATGTGGGTGATTTTACTGTTCTCTTGAACTAACTCCTTCAATTGATCATGACTAGGTAGGACCAGGTAGAACCTATACCTCACCTCCACAACACAAACATGATAATTATTAATATATGTACAAATTCAAGAAACCGAAAAAGAAGACTCCTGTGACCTGTCCGACACTTAAAACTGGGGTGGCCATTGAGTGAGCGGGTCGGGTCGGTACGGTGTGCTAGCCAGATTGAGGACGCAAAGCGGTTATCGTGGCACAAGCTGATCGCGCCCGATGACTCGTCGCCTAAAAAACAAACGCGTTTTTTTTCAGTCAGGCGACTAGTGGGGCGATCGCCCCCAACCCGACCCGACCCGACCCGACCCGACCCGACCCGACCCGACCCCATCCGCAATGGGCACCCCGTGAGTTTTGGTGAGTCCCAGTCTCAAATTCTAATAAAATCAATAATTAGTTCTGAAGAACAGAATGAAGTACACGTAGGCCTACTAGATCTATTATGAGCTATCTACTTCCATGTACTAATGTTCTGAGTGGTAGTGCTGGCTGTCACAACTCTCCCTTTAAAAAATGACACACGTAGGCCTACTAGATCTATTATGAGCTATCTACTTCCATGTACTAAGTACTAATGTTCTGAGTGGTAGTGCTGGCTGTCACAACTCTCCCTTTAATAAATGACAACTTTTTTTCGGTTCAGTCGTTGCTGTTTTGTTAATTTTTTTTTGTTTTGTTTGTTTTGTTTTGCGTGTTTATTAATTAATTTTTGTGTGTGTGTGTGCTGTCTTTGGGGTGTTTTTTACTGTCTGTTTGTCTGTCTGTAGATCTGCCTGCCAACCCACCCACCCCCAACTCTCTCTCCCCCTCCCCCTGTGTGTGTGTGTGTGTGTGTGTGTGTGTGTGTGTGTGTGTGTGTGTGTGTGTGTGTGTGTGTGTGTGTGTGTGTGTCCATCTGGCTGTCTCTCTCTCCTCTTCCTCCTTCATGGCGATAAGCTTTCGTCAAGTCCTGTTAATTGGATTACGAACATGGCTCAGCTTTCAAGCATTGCGCAAAAGCTTTCTGCGGACAAAGCCGTTTTATTAGACTTATCTTCTTCGATGACCAATCGTATAATTTATTTACTCAGTGGGGTATCAGGTGAATGCACACTGTAATAGGCAGGCTGTTTCGCCCTGAATGTTACCTGTATAAAACGGAAACCTGTCCAACGCGGAAAAGCATTAAAAAATCCGCTCCCTTCCGAGGGTTTCACCTGTCTAAGACGGAAAACGCTTTGCCCGCTCAGCCCTGATTTGAATTTGAAACAAAAAATCGCAAGTTTGGTTCCGCCGGCTTTAAACATAAACGCTATGGCCATGCTGCTGGGAGAAGAAGTAGCGATGCAGAAGGTCAGTGTAGTGTGGGAGTGAAATCTCACCACTGCCCGTGAGAGTGCTCGAGTAGCCAGAAACTTTCCTGGGTAGCCAGAAGCCAGAGGTGTGAAATTAGATTGACCAATGCCTGCCACCCTCATCGTACGGCCAGCCGAGAAAAGAGTTCTTCGAATCGTTGTTACAATGATGGCAGTGAGGGGTGGCATTGGTGGGTGGGGCCAAGGGCGGAAGCAAAGGAGAAGTTCAAACGTTTCAGTTTTTAATAGGCCAAACAGTGGTCCTATGAAAGGCAAGCACTGGTGGTAATTGGATAAAAGTGAGACTGACGCATGTCGTTATCAGACAGGATAGCAATTGAGAGGTGTGAAGTTTTGACCACTGCTTGCCGATCGGACAAGCGATCCTTGATCCCACCGGCTGGGCCTTTGACCCCCCCCCCCCCACCTCCATCTCACCCTAAATTCCCCTGTCTAAGACGGATTTTTTTTCTGGCTCCCTTGCGATTCCGTCTTACACAGGTTCGACTGTATATATATATATATATATATATATATATATATATA
>NW_004800476.1:0-3265 GCF_000002075.1 Aplysia californica | reverse complement strand
GATAGATAGATAGATAGATAGATAGATAGATAGATAGATAGATATTCAGATAATTCAGGAGGCGAGCTTCCGACCCTCCCTGTCAAGGCCAGCCAGGGCTGAGAGAGATATTGTACACCATCCCAAAGAAGTACCGTTCGGATAAGACAAGACACAAAGAAGCACTGTTCAGAATAGACAAAATACAAAAAAATACTGTTCCAGATCAGACAAGATCACAATTAGTCTTTCATGGACATCATTCATCACTCTCACCGCATTATTGTTATTTGTTGGGGGGGGGGGGAATGTTTTACCACAAACGCAACAGTTAATTTCCACAGTAAAAAGGCGTAAAATTATAATACAAATTTGAACTGTACTTTCACTTATGCTTTCTCTTAAACACCCCCCCCCCCTCTCCCAAACGTATTTCCCGTATTGACAAGTTACGTTTTCACAGGCACACAATAGCCATTGGGAGCATTGCATCTGTACGGTGTTAAACTAATTATTTCATTTTTCTATTAAAAAAATACCACCACAAACAATCTCGTACCTATAACTCACACAACCAGTTCTTCTCAGAGCTTGACAAACTGATCCATTATGAAAACCGTCACGTTCACCCAATCACACAAAACACAACGTTACTGTTAAGCTTGCATAATATACCGTGTTGCAAAAGTTCTGTCATACCCACTTCAAAAGTACATTAACCCATTTATTATTCAACATAGCCATGAGAAATTATGGTTCCCTGAGGAATGCCCTGCCATTCCTTGTGAAGTGCACCTTTCAGTTCCTGACAAGTTTGTACAGAGTGCAGCCTGTTTCAAGGTCATCACACTGATATTCTGTCGGGTTAAGGCTTGTTGATCTTGCATGCCAGTCCAGAATAATGATTTGATGAGTTTAGAAGGAGTTTTGGCTAATCGTGACCGCATGGAGTCGCGCGTTGTCTTGTTAGCACATTCCAGCTATCGTGCTATATTGGGCAGTCAACGTGACGATGAATTTCGTCGCGATACCGTTGGTCTTTGATGTTGCTTTGAAAAATGACCAAATTTGTTCTGTAAAGAGCAGAGAATTCACCCCCCCAACCATCACATTTCAGGCACCGAATCGGTCCACTTTGGGGAGTTGACTTTGGGAAATCTCTGTCCTTTTCTTTTAAACACTGTTTCTCTTCCATCAATGCTACGAATTAAAAACCTGAACCACTGCTGAATGGAACACGTTACCAATGTCCTCAGTTCCATTGACGATGTTGTTGTGTCCAAATTTGGCGATTTGTTTGATGAAACAGGGTTCGAATGGCTGTACATTATGGGCCATAATCTCGGAATCCACGCTCATATAAAAGTCTAATAATGTGTTTAAAGACAGTCCGATGTACCTGGTATTCTATGCACATGGTCGGAACGTGTTTTGAACATGAGTTTTGGGAAAAATCCACATCTGACGTTGAGTTGTCCCCCCTTGGTTGGGCCACGTCTAGGATTGTCTTGGACAGCTCGTGGTATTAAAACGCTTGTTCAAGCTTTAGGTGGTCCTGCTGCACACATTAACGTGTCTTGCAACAGAGGAAAGCGCAATTGAAGAATTTATCATTCGCACAGTGCGTTCATTTTCTGCATTTGTCCGGGGGTTTTTGTTATTTTGAAAACAGGAGAACAAATGGCCGAACTGTTAAAAATCTCGGAATTTTATAGTGTGTATGGTGTGTTTACACATTTTCTGCGTGATTTAACGCAACTTTTGGGTGTAGGGTGCGTTGATTTCAACCTACACCGTGAGAAATCAAAACCAACTCTTTGCTCACGTAGTACTTCCGGTTTATGATTTCTTTCGTCTGCTCAAGCACGTGGAATCTCATAAGTCACACAAGTCATACTTTTTCATTTTTGCTGCAATTGTTACGCTGTAACGAAAATCATTGTAGTATAAAAGGTGTGACAGAACGTTTGCGACTCCGTATATAAGTTGTTTTTTTCCTTTGTCAAGCAGAAAATTCCCTTCCTAGCATTGTGACATACAACAATTATTTTTCCTTTTTGTTTACAGTCAGGTAAGAAAAAATGACCGCCAAAACGTCTTTGCCACGATGCAGACAACGGTCTGGCGGGGAAAGAGTTGATAGATACCTGCATGCGAAATAATTACGTTCATGGATCATCAAAGGAAAATATTTACTCTGAGTGATCCTCTCAACTTTCTGTGGCTGTAAAGACAAGATTAGAAGTACAGTAGAAATCATCTAAGACAGCCACCCATAATTGAGAGTGCAAATGGTTGCCTTGCACGGGTGGACGTTTTGGACAGTGTCATTATATTTTTTTAAGCAAAGGGGAAGTAGAAAGTGCTTGTTCGTACGGGTGATTGTCTTGAACGGGTGGCTGTTTTAGCAGGTTCGACAGCTTCTGAGGTTCCAACAGCTCTTTGCTTGTGTCGCTGGCTTCTCGTAAATCAGACTTCTGACGATTATGCAGACTGCTTACAATGCTGGCCGTTTCTCAATCCATATCTGAACAAAGAAAAGCCAAATAGCTACCTTTGAAATACTAAGTTCTATCTGCTCATTACCTAGTTTTGAGGAATTTTCAATAACAATTTTGAGTTTCACAACATTTTAAGATTTTTCGAATGCAACTCTTTGAATACCTTGACAATAACTCTGAACTTTCTGACGATTTTGATAGATGAGGTAGAACATTTCGTTTTCTGACCTCAAAGTGTTTGTAACTCAAAACGACCAAAAATATCAGATATAACTTTGAAATTCTGAGGTAGCGACAAGGTACTGAGCAGATACAACTTTGTAAAATCCACCACAGCAATATTATTCGTTTCTTCCTCCTGTAAAGCGCCATGTTTTTTTCCCTCCAAGTGTGGCATCAATTTGCCGGACAGTAACTGCCGCTCTTCCGTAAATACAACATGGCAAGAAGGTGCCCATGGTAGCTGGCTGACGGCAACTTGCCGGGTTTAGCGTGAACATAGCCATAGAATTACAAATGTCTATCTGCTCAGTCAGGCAGCGAATAAGGAAAAACCCTGACAACTCACTCGCCCGAGTTTTTCCGAGATGCTGAGGAAGAATCTGAAGAAGATGCTGAGGGTCAGGGTTCTACGGTAGGCGACCATCCCACCCTGGGAGTCAGGGGCCAGTGGAAGGTCAGAGGGCAACATGTCGGCGGAACATGCAAACTCCACCAAACTGCGGTCCCACTTCCTGAGGAAAAATACAACGGCTAAATAAAAAATCAGGATTCATCAACAGCAA
>NW_004800475.1:1623-3265 GCF_000002075.1 Aplysia californica | reverse complement strand
TAAAACACCATATAATATATTATTATATTATTATTATTATGTTTCACAACCTGGTAGAATTTTGCGCTCGTTAGTTTTGGGGCATTTTGGTATATTGGTTTTATTTGTCTTGCTTTTGATGAAAAAATATACATCGATCTTGATAGAAGTAGAGGTATTAGCGATTGAACGATACGGCGTCAATTTTTGTTTGAGGGGAAAATTATCGAGAAAATGTCCGTCAAAAAGTGGTGATTTCAAGAGCTTAAATTAAGAGTCCTTGTAAACTTTATATTTACTCATTTTGTACCTTTGATCAATGTTTTTTTTTTTTTATTCACATAGAAAGTATTTTTAATGGACATAAAAGGTGTTGAGCCCCCCCCCAAAAAAAAAACACCAAAAAAAACAGCTCTATAAAAACTTGCCCAAGGGGCGAAAAATTCTGTTTTCTTCGATTTGAATATTTTGACGACCGATGCAAACATTCCAGCAGTATGTGCATTTTGATGAAACAGAGATTTGCGTCTCCAAATAATTGTTGTACTTGCTTTTCTTTAAATCAAACAATATCCCTGCTTGTAAATGAAAGGAAAACAAAACAAAACAAAACAAAACAACAAAGAAAAAAAACGAATACCAAACTGAACAAAACAAATGAAAACTAAACAACAAGAAACACATCTAGTTTTGTACAACTTACTTCTTCCTTCAGCTTCAGCTTAAGCAGTTCAATCTGTTCTCAGCCTAGAATAAAAAGAAATGCACACAGTAGTAATATATGTGTCATGACGAAGTGGATGCAGGTCCTCGTCAATTTTGGGTCATGTAGAGTTATTGGTGTCATCTTAAAAGCTTATTCACTTGTCTTTATTTGGATTTTAAAATATCCATTTATCTTGAATACAAGTCGAAATATTCGTGAATGAAGGAGGTGGAGGTCACCTAGTTTCAGAAGTAAAATAAGTGAGAAAATGGTCCCCAAATATTAGTTTTTCCTTAGCTAGAGAGTCCGTGGGAAAAAAAGAAAATTTATATTCTTTCAGCCTTTAATCAACGTTTTTCAATTTAAAAAATCAACAAACAAATGTGTTCTTTACAGGGCATGAAATGTGTTGAGCCAAAAAAAAAAAAAACGATAACAAATTAACTAACCTGCAGAAAAATGCTGGTTTCTTCACTTTGATTATTTTAACCAGATCCTGATTTCACCACGCTGCCTCACAGATATTATTTTGTTCACTGCTGATACAACACCGCTTTGCACTTAAGCATACTACTATCCTTGGTGCAATACTGCTCGTAATACTCACATAATACAAAGGACGGTCACTCATAATTGTGAAGCTGAAACATTTAACCCTATCCGTTCGTCGTGTTTTACTATCGTATCCATACGACGTGGGGGACTCTGTGTCACCTTTTAACCCTATCCGTTCGTCGTGTTTTACAATCGTATCCATACGACGTGGGGAACTCTGTACCACCGCTTTCCAAAGAGGAATAAATTTACCCGGTAATCTGATTCGTACGCTTAGCATAGCAGTCTGTCAAAATGACTTTTTGAGAACTACTGAAAGTTTCAAAGCGATCTTCGTACTAGAAGTATTCTAAAATGTGAAAAATACAACCCTGTGGGTACAAAATGACCCCAGGGCGTACG
>NW_004800475.1:0-1088 GCF_000002075.1 Aplysia californica | reverse complement strand
AATGCGCGTGGCGACCGAAATATTCTTTTCTAAAATTGTTTCCTTTCACCTCCTTTCCTGCTGTCTAGCAACATTCTGTCATCTGCTTTCGTCTCCACTTTCTACCCCCACTCCCTCACCTCTGGGCTCCTAACTCTTTCAGCAGCCTTTCTAATGCGACTCCTTGGCTCCTTCTTACTGCTGTCTTTCAGCCACACTCCATATCTTCTGGTAGGAGAGATCTACACCTAGCCTTCTCGGACAAGTGCGAAAGATCTCTGAGGTCCCGTGTGCAAAATTCAAAATGTTTAATGTGTCCTGCGCGCTCATATGACCTTATGCAGTTGCGAGCGCCGTAAAACACTTACCGAAAAGAAATTTAAAAAATTTGGCATCGTGAGGTCTTCTAGGTGTGCACTCTTTTTATAAACCTTCTAGCATAATAAGGCTTTTGTCAGAATGAGCATAGATGTGTGTTTCTCTTTAGAGTATTATCTATGTATAACTCCAAAGGTCTTGTAGTGGGTGGTTGGCGGGTACTCTGGTGTGGTGTGCTTCTTCTTTCCTATCAAACATCTATCATCCTTATCTCCCCTTCTTCTTTTTTATGTTTGTTACTCTCTTGTAAAACCTCTAATCTTTTGGCGCTCATGTGACCTTATGCAATTGCGAACGCCGTAAAACCTCTACTAAAACTAAACTAAAAAGGTCTTGTAATTAAATTCCTGCATGCGGTTGAATGATGCATCTGATGTGACATGTACATTTTGTCAGCTTTACTTTTTCTTTCATATTGAATTTTAATGAGAGTAATAATATTAACATATTTTTTAAATGTATATCTGCATGTGTTTTTACTGTCCTGTACAGCCAAGAAAAATTTCCCTCAGGGATAATAAAGTATTGTCTTATCTTATCTTATCTATCTTATCTTATCTTATCTTATCTTATCTTATCTTATCTTATTACTAAAGAACGTCGTTGTTTTCATGCGCCCTATTCCCTGGATACTCGCGACTTCTGGGTATTTGTAAAGAATTGTATAAAATTCCTTCTCCAACCGTTTGTTTACTCTAGTAACAGTTTTACGGCGCCCGCAACTATGCAAG
>NW_004800474.1:0-3271 GCF_000002075.1 Aplysia californica | reverse complement strand
ACAATACTCTTAATCGTGCCCCCCTCCCTATCACGGGGGAAGTAGGCAGTGTGCACAGTACGGCCAATAAACAGTCAGTCTCACCTGCTCGGCTTTGTCCAGTCTGGCGGGGTCTTTGGAGACCAGGTTGGCCAGATTGAGGTAGGCGTTGAGATGACTCGGTGCGATGCGAGCCTGGTACGACTTCCCTGTGGTGCGGAAACAGAAAATAAGCGTTTGGACTGACATTTTCATTCATTAGTCCTGTAAAGAAGAGGGGAAGCGCTCATATGACCTTACGCAGTTGCGAGCGCCGTAAAACCCTATACTACTACTACTAGAAGAGGGGAATTAGTCTTTTATTGCTTTTTATCATAAAGGTTGGGTTGTTTTTTTTACAAAATCTATTCACCGCTATGTCAATAACAACAACAATGTTGTTTTATGTCAAAAACATCTCCTGGCATGAGCAAACTTTCACGGCAAAGAAATCAATCCTGACAAGAGGCAAAAACTCATATAATACAAAGAGTGTACATTCAGAAGTTCTTGAACATTCTGTTTAAAAAATATTTAAATTAAAATCTATGAGGAGCTTTAAGCGGTTTCTTTAAATGTTCATGGGATTACTAAATAAAACACTGCACTCAGTATGTCCTGATCAAGAAGAACAGTTTGAGATTCGTATAATTTTAGTAAAAACACAAAAGGCATTTTTATTAGAATTCATAAATTCACTGTCTGCTTCAAACAATGAGAACAGTTTTCTTTATCACCGTTCCATTTGACCCACATTTTAAAACTGCTCAACAAAGCTAACTTCACACTACAGTTAGTGAGAATAATATCACTACCATAATTTTACGGAATCTTTCCTTGCACATAACCAAAGATAGTACATAACAAGATGGGCCACTCAGCCAAAAAAGTGTCCGCCGGAAGTCTGCTCTTTGCTTCAGATGGCGCTGCAGTCTGTTTTGAAGCTCTCTTTCGCTTTTCCAGAAGAAGAATAGGAATAGCACCTCCTTGCGTGCGCAGATCGACTTCTGTTCATCAGCAGTTCGGGTTCGTTCAGTGCGGAGTTTTAGGTTTTGTTTATTTTAATTACCTCTCGCCTTTCATTCTAAAGTCAAATCAAACGAAGAAAACAATCACCACTTCCTTCGGAAAAGTTTTTTTTGTCAGCTTAACCATTTTAAAAAAGCGTTCTTCCGCAATTTATTCCAAAACTTGCTAGTTTCACTTTGATTTTTTAAACTCAAGTAGGGTAACTCTGTTCGCAAAGGGTGCGCTTTTGCGAAGAGGGCGCCACCGAATTTTGAGGACACTTTTTTAATTGGCTCAAAGAGAGAAGTGGCCCCTCTTGTTATGTAGACTCTTTGACATAACATACCAAGCAGACCAACTATACCAGGTTGTCTCACCTTTTTTTATGGGCGGGAACAAGTCTATAGCTTTCAGGTAGGCTTTTTCAGCCGGAGCACTCCGGTTCAGGTTCACGTAGGTTCGTCCCACGTTTATGTGAGCACCAATGTCATCAGGCTGTACACTGTAGTAGAGATTATCATAATACAGGTTTACTGGGTTCACATTCTAAAACCATAACATTTTCACTTCACCTCATGGGTGCATAAAGCTTACAACGGTTATTGTTTCATTTCATGCATGTTATATTCCCACCCCCCCCTCCTTTTTTCTTTTCTTTCATAACCTCTCACAGGCCAATATAATTGTATCTCAATTTCCATATGCGCTTACTGCATTATTTGTCTACAAATAAGGAATTTCAAAACCGGAGCCCTTACTTTAGGCCTGTACAAATGACCCCTCCCCCCCCCCCCCCCAAACGCCTTGCAGTTTGTTTTTTTCATTATAATGTCACTGTCCAAGACATCAACTATCCAACACAACCACTTTTTTCCTTGAGAACAGATGGCCAACTTGGACAGTTATGAATGAATATTATATATTTTCCCCTTTTGGGGGTTCGGGGGGTTCTCGCCCCCCCAATTTAGAAATTTTCAACCCCCCCCCCCCTCCAAAAAAAAAAAAAACCCCCCCCCCCCCCCCCCCCCCCCCAAAAGAAAAAACCCAGAAGAGAACCACAAAAGTAGTGACCACTACCTGGCAGCTTTCTCAAAGTAGTCCAAAGCTTCCTCGTATTTCTGGTACTTTTCCAGAGCGTGGCCCACATTGTTGAACAGTTTGGCGTTTCTCACGTTCACTTTTAAACCAGAACGGAATATCGAATATTCAGACTCCCTGAAATAAAAGTCAATAAAAATGTTTTAATCAATGGAAAAGTCCATAATTTTACAAGACGACAGACACCTAGACTCAACTGCATACACACATGCACGCACGCACACACACGCACACACGCGCGTGCGCACACACACACACACACGTAGACAAACATAAGAGATATTTTGGCAGTAGCAACGCCTCATGTTTATCAATGTTTCTCAGGTTCAGGTACTAAATTTTAAAAATAAATAAACGGGTACAAAATTTCACACTTTTTTTCGAGAGAGTTTTACGGAACTTGCAACACAATAAGATCATATAAGTGCAGAAGATTAGAGGCGTTACAAGGGAGTAACAAACACAAAAAAGAAGGAGGAGAGATAAGGACGATAGATGTTTGATAGGAAAGAAGATGCAAACCACACCAGAGCACCCACCAATCACCCACTGACATATTTTCTTTACAGTATTGTAAAATTAGACTTCAGGAACAACTTGGGCTACAAGAGCCTCCATTAATGATAAACACTCACCAGTCAATATTCCTCATGTACGTCTTCAGTCCATGTGAGGCTATCAGAGCCACAAGAACCGCAGTCAGAAGTGGCTTGCCAACTCTGCGGGGAAAGACAAGCAAGTTTTAGTTTAGTTTTAGTAAGGTTTTACGGTGCTTGCAACTGCACAAGTTCATATTATGAGCGCCAAGGGGTGGATGTCAACAGAGAAGTCCAAATGAGGAATCAGACTTACTCTGCTCACCTCTCTAGCTTCAACAGCACAAAGTCTGCTTCGACTATCAAGGCACCCCGGAAATAGCGGGTCACAAGAGTGTGACAAACATACAAAAGAAGTAGAGGAAAATGACAAAAGAGGATTAGGAAAGAAAAAGCAGCAGTTCCCTGTTGTAGATCAGGCACATTTATGAGCGTGACATGATGAATCAGCCTATTTACAATTCTACTGTGCATGAACGAGAAATGTCCCCCCTTTGGGAATGGCCTGAAGACACTTCAGTCCGCCGGAGTGGGGCTCCCCCCCCCCCCCC
>NW_004800473.1:2306-3738 GCF_000002075.1 Aplysia californica | reverse complement strand
TGTCTTTGTCGACATCAGTAATTTGTAACCGCATCTTAATCTTTCTTTAAAATCTAGTCTCTCTTTGCCACGAGAGTGGGACAGGAGTATGTGTTCCTAAACAAAACAAAGAAAAGCAAAAATCCCCGACGGGAGTAAAGACATGATATAGATCTATACTTAACAACGAATTAGGCTTTTAGAAAAAAAAACAAAAAAAACCAAAAAAAACATCAGAAGAGCTCGCAACATTCTTGAAATATCCAAATCACATTATTAACATGACATTCCAAAAAAGGGTACATACATAAATACATACTTTTTTAACATTCTTCACTCTCACTCCACCCCCTACCCCTTTACCTCCCAATCCCATTCTCCCAAACCCTAACATAAAAAAGACCCCCATCCCCCCATAACATAGCTGTTAATCACAGCACAATATTATCGATTTTTGATCAATACATGTCCTGTAACATCTTGAGCAATAATCTCCCTACTTCGACAGGTCATCACAGCCGCAACAAACGTTAGCACTCTTTTTATAGGATATACATTACCCATATAGATCGAGATCACGATACGGCCAGATTGCTTTTCGTTGATTTTTATTTATTTTGTTTTTTCTAAATCGAAGTCAAGATGAAAAACTCCATAATCGCCATTATGACATGAGCCTAAGGGTGTTTGTCGGAGTCATGCCCATAGTCAGTGAAATAGATGGTAAATCTCTGTATGTAGGTGGGCATGCGTGTTTGTGAGGTGTGCGCGTGTGTGTGTGTATTTTGGTGTGTTTGTGTGTGTGTGTGTGTGTGTGTGGGTGGTGGTTGGGGGGGGGGAGGTGCTCTTAAGAATTTCATTTCAAAGAGAGGGCGCGAAAAAGCTTTGCTGTGACCACCTGTACGCCAGGTGTTTCTTAAAGGCATTAGAAATTTCCTCACAACTTTGTACTGATCTGAATTCAGTTAGATCTATTGTCTTTTTTAAGCTGCTTTTTGAATATGCTTTTGTTGCTACATTCTCATTGAGATCAACCAGCTTGGTGATTGCTGATTTCAAAACCTTTTTGTCAGCTGAAAGCTTTTGTTGCAATTAATAAGAAAGAAAAGACTCCTGGAATCCATATAAAGCTGTAGCGAACAGATAACCATAAAAGCTTCTGCTACATAATACAACTGCGACATTTACAAAGTAGGTGGTAATGTCTCTCCAATAAAACAACGGAGAAGGAAATATAAAGGGAGTAAAGACGAATGTGGGTCATATTGTGTCTCCGAACATCAGATGTTGGCTCTGTAGAGTTTTTGTTTTGTTTCTTCATTGTTGATTAGAATTGAATTACTTTTTAAAAATAGAATTGAGAAACGCAGGTGGTCCAAACCTGTTTGATTGATCAATCACAAAGAGTTTGATAGGTTTGTCTTTGGAGGTGTCACACGATCGATCTATTTTT
>NW_004800473.1:0-2206 GCF_000002075.1 Aplysia californica | reverse complement strand
GTGTGTGTGTATGCGTGTGTGCATGTGCATGTGCATGTATAGGTGGTGTGTACGTGAATGTGTGCGTGTGTATGAATTTGTCGTGTGTGTGTGTGTGTGTGTGTGTGTGTGTGTGTGTGTGTGTGTGTGTGTGTGTGTGTGTGTGTGTGTGTGTGTGTTTTGTATGTGTATATGTGTTCAATCTCTTTTTTACCAGTTATTATTTTGATAAAAATCCATCTTTGTTTTGCTAACAGAACAAAGGTGGATCTCTGGCGAATCAACTCCCATTAGTAATCATGTCTTTGTTCCTTCCCTACCCCCCCCCCCCCAACACACACACACACAGACACACAGACACACACACACACACACACACACACACACACACACACACACACACACACACATTTTTGATACAACTCTGTACCTCTATCATCTATATTACAGGGAACTAAATGCAATATATAGTCCTGAAGATGGTCATCACCTGTTTGTTTTAGTAGATATTTTACGGCGCTCACAACTGCATAAGGTCATATTATGAGCGCCAAGGGGAGGATGCCAACAGATAAGTCCTTACAGGGAATCAGACTTACTATGCGCGTGCTCACCTCTCTAGCTTCAACAGCACAAAGTCGGCTTCGACTATCAAGGCACCCTGGAAATAGCGGGTCTCAAGAGTGTGACAAACATACAAAAGAAGTAGAAGGAAAATGACGAAATTAAGGATTAGGAAAGAAAAAGCAGCAGTTCCCTGTTGCAGTTCAGGCACAGTTATGAGCATGACATCGATGAATCAGCCCATTTACAATTCTACTGTGCATAAGAACAGGTTAATGTCCCCCATTTGGGAATGGCTTAAAGACACTTCAGTTAGTAGCACAGCCCCGGGGTGAGGGTCATCTCCGTACTTGATCCCCCTCTGTCTGATTGATATTCATGTATTTGAAGATCATACACGAGGCACATACTCCCACCCCATCTCCCTGTCCTGCCATGCCAGACTCACGGACACATTCAGACATGCGCGCATATAACATACACATTGACAAACAATCAAACAAACAACACTAACATAACATTTATCGCAATTAAGACCACCCCGCCCCTTTTCTGGTATTTTATCAATGTACTCACCAATGATAAACTAAATAAAAGACTCGAAGTAACCAAACAAAAACCCACCAACCACCCCCCCCCCCCCCCCAACAAACATTGTAATATGCTGCACATATATTACACGTGAAAGGAACTGTAAATTACAATTAGGTCACGGACGAAGGGTGGACTGGATTACGTGTACTTGGAAATTGACCATTATTCTCATTTAACTAAACGTTCTGTTCGATTAATAAATACGTTAGAATGTTGATTTACCAAAATGGCATTCCAAGTAATATAGATTTTGAAGAAAAGCACTGTAGTATTCTCATATTACATTGTATTTCACAGGACAAAATGGCGTCAAATGGCATCGATGTCTATGTGAAAATGCCCAGTGGTCGCAGCGCGCAGTACGATGTCCGAAATACTCTGAAGATATCTGGCCTGTGTGAGCTGGTGGCTAAAGACGAAGGCGTTGACGCCTGCCGAGTGAGGCTCAAGTACCAGGGCAAGACGCTGGACGGAAACAAAACTGTTGGCCAGTACGGAGTGAGGGTGGAGACCATTCTCAAAGCAGAGGTTCGTCATGTTTTTCGAGAATCAGATGCCCGATTAAGCAACGATATTTCTTCCTTCTATTTTTCCTCCTCCTCCTACCCACATTATTTTTCTTCTCCACACGCTCTTCTTCCAACTAGCCCTCCTTCTTCTCTTCTAGCTCTTCTTCCTGCTTCTCTTCCTCCTCCTTCTGCTGCTATCTGCTCGTTTCTACTCCACCCCTTCCGCCTCAGGCTTTTCTTCTTCTTCTTCTTCTTCTTCTTCTTCTTCTTCTTCTTCTTCTTCTTCTTCTTCTTCTTCTTCTTCTTCTTCTTCTTCTTCTTCTTCCTCCTCCTCCTCCTCCTCCTCCTCTTCCTCCTCCTCCTCATCATCATCATCCTCATCATCATCAACAACAGCCACAAGAACAACAGCAATAACAGAAGCAGCAGCACCCCTGCAGCAGCAGCACCCCTGCAGCAGCAGCAGCAGCAGCAGCAGCAGCAGCAGCAGCAGCAGCAGCAGCAGCAGCAGCAGCAGCAGCAGCAGTATTAAAATCCCCATCATCACTAGCAGCTGTCTT
>NW_004800472.1:0-3008 GCF_000002075.1 Aplysia californica | reverse complement strand
ATATAGCAGATTAAGGCTTTCTAAAATTGCAGTTGCTTAAAGTAATAATTAGTTAAAATAAAGACAATGTATTTTGCACTAAAATAACATACTTTTAGCCACCAAAAATCCCAAACTGTGTCAACATTTTAAAAAAATCCGATTTAAATTTTAAAAATCTTGATTTAAATTTTAAAAATTGATTGATTTAAATCGACCTGATTTAAATCAACCCAACGCTGTGGTCAGCTGAGTGTTGGATAATTTCCTGTTTTTTAAATTTTTATTTAAAAAAAAAATAAAAATCACCAACCCTGCTTAGATCAACTTTATTCATCACGTACATCAGTATTATACATCACCGTAGATCAATTTTATACATCACTGTTCATCAGTATTATACATCATCGTAGTTCAACTTTATACATCACTGAATATCAATATTATATCATATCACCGTAGATCAGTATTATACATCACTGTACATCAACTTTGTATACATCACCGTAGATCAACTTTATACATCACTAAACATTAATATTATATATCACCGTAGATCAATTTTATACATCACCGTAGAGCAATTTTATGCATCACCGGATACCAGTATTAAACATCTGCGAAGATCAACTTTAGACATTACGGTAGATCAGTATTAAACATCACTGTATATCAACTTTATACTTCACCTTACATCAGTATTATACATCACCGTAAATTAACTTTATACATCACCGTAGATCAACTTTATACATCACTTAACATCAATATTATATATCACCGTAGATCAGTATTATACACCACTGTACATCAACTTTGTATACATCACCGTAGATCAACTTCATACGTCACAGCAGAATTATACATCATCGTAGATCAACTTTATACATCACTTAACATCAATATTATATATCACCGTAGATCAGTATTATACATCATTGTAGGTCAATTTTATACATCACCGTAGATCAATTTTATGCATCACCGGATACCAGTATTAAACATCTCCGAAGATCAGCTTTAGACATCACCTTACATCAGTATTATACGTCACGGTAGACCAATTTTATACATCACCGTAAATCAGTATTATACATCACTGTATATCAACTTTATACCTTATCGTAGATCAACTTTATACATCACTGTTCATTAGTATTATACATCACCATAGATCAACGGTATACATCACTGAACATCAATATCATACCGTAGATCAGTATTATACATCACCGTAGATCAACTTTAGACATCACCGTAAATCAGCTCTATAACCAGCCAAAGGGGTTATAAAATTGAACGGTCCTTAATACCAACCGAGTGAACGGGGCACATATGAAATGTTTGTACGGTACTTGTCTTGAACTAATAATTCCTTTTTTTCCTCCTTTGTCTTCCTCCTGGGCAGTGTTTGTTGACTTTGGTGTCAACCAAAAGTGTTCGGTATACATGTAGTTTCCTTATCGTAAGTGTGGGCGTTGGTGACCTACCCTCCCTTTACAATAAACAACGGGCTGTCACGTCTATTCTACGCCCTTGCTTGTTTGAAGGACAAGCTTATGTGGCATCGTGGTGAAACCAGGCGCTCGTCATTGAAAAAACTGAAATGAAAAAGAAAAACCCGATGTCCTTTTGTCTTTTGGGCAGGTTTTATCATCCCCCCCCCCTGGCTCAACATCATTTGCACCCATTTAAAAACATATGTCTATGTGGACTATATTGTTGTGGGGTTTATTTTAATACCCCAAAAAAGTAGATCAAAAGCACAGGGGAAAAAAATGTAGTTTCCAAGGACTCTCAAGCTTTGGAAGTCACTAGACTTCCGCGGCCATTGTCTTGCTAATTTTAGCCTTGACTCTTGACACCGGGCGATCCCCGCCTCCTTCACTCGCAGATATCTCTACGTCTGAGGGATAGACGAGGTTTTTTTACGTCAACAGTAAGACAAATAACAAAGCTTTAACTAGTTACCAATAACTCCATATGCTCAAAAACTGATGATCGCATGATTCCACCGCCTTGTGACACACTTGACTTATATTTTGTCCATATCTTGAAGTGCAAAGTATGGTCTTAAGTTACATTTAATGTTTTATTTGATCACACCCGAAGTACTTACGTTTCATCCGAGACTGGGTTGTGGACATCCGCCGTCTGGAAAAGTAGACCTGGGACCCAGTAGACCTGACCGAGAGATGTCGCTTCGGGCACACAGTAATATAATAATATATTACACACAGGATCCCAGCCTTTTATATATATATATTGTCATGTGGAATTATTGGTATAATCTTAAAGCCCGTTCATTTGTCTTTTTTATGAGAAAAGAATACTCACCTTGTATTGAAAAGCGTTGAGATATTTGCTATTGAAGGAGGTGGGGGTTGTTTTTATTCAAAGGTAACATTTGGGAGAAAAATAGCCACCAAAGTTTGGTGACTTCCAAAGCTTTAGAGTCCTTGGAAACTAAAAATTAAATTTTTTGAACGTTTAAGTAACGTTACTTTTTCTCTGTAAAGTCCACTCAGAAATGCGTTTTTAAAAGGACATAAAAGGTGCTGAGCAAAACCAAAAACCATTAAAAAACAAAAATGATGAAAATTTCCGGGCTGGCTGAAAAATGCCGGTTTCTTCCATGTCCTGATGTGCGTAAAAAGTCAAGAAAGTGCAGAATGGAGGGCTGATATAAACATTGACTTTTTTAACAACAGGTGAAGGATAACCTATGACCTTTTGTGTTATCAAAAACATGAACACCGTGAGACTGGCAGACTTCTGTAATGTGAAGCACCTGATCTTGTTTTATCTCTGTCTGCACTTGTGACCGTTCTGGGATTTTGGGCGGGATTTTTTGTTACTGTTGTTCTCCTGCGTTTATTTTATGACGTTCAAATTCTAAATAGAAAAACCCTGATAGCAGACAAAGAAAGCAGCAGTAGCCATATCAGTTGCAACAACCTTTACACAGACTACGGGCGTGAAAACGAAGTGGACAAGATTTTCCGCAACTGTTAACGACGTTTAAGGGG
>NW_004800471.1:0-3282 GCF_000002075.1 Aplysia californica | reverse complement strand
TAGTCAAATGTCATGCCATAATGCCTACACGAATCAGCAGCTGTCCCATATGCGAAAAAAAGCCAAAAGAACTCAGAACACAGACTGTTATCTGACAGGAAGGCGCACAAATGCATCCCAGCTGTTGTGATTGGTCTCCCCGTCTGGATGATTCCTTGTACATGGCACGTATGGCACGCGCGTGTGCAGAGATGGGATGCACCTTCACCGTATTCAACTTGTCTCGTCTGAATGATCGTTTCGGAGCTGGAAGTTGAACAGGCCAGGGTGCACTTGTCAAACAAAAATAACTGGGAATGCACTTTGTTATCAGCGAGATACTTTACTCATCTGACCCTTAAATCTTCTTCTTCAAGGATTGATACGCTGATGAACAGTTTCCTCGATGAAAGTAAAACTGTAATTACTGTGAATCATGTGTAAACCGTCTTCGTGACAGCCGTATTATATAACGATTGAAAAGTTTGATGTCCTATTGAATCATTATGGATCAAACACCCTCGTAAATACTTTGTAAGTTATCCAATTCAATATCCGTCTCTGATAGCATTGGGCCAAATAAATTTAGAGCCATATACTCAGTACACATTACAAAAAAGTTTCGTCAAATATGCAATTGATGCATTTCAAATGTTTCATACATTTGAGGGCGGCAATGAAGGTGCAAAATCTACCATTTCGGACATATTTGATCAAATCCTGCATCAAAATCAAATATGTTCGTTTGTTTTGGTTACCATTTGATAAGTTTGATTCTTATGATAAAAACAACCAATCAGAGGGCTACTGCTCAATGGTTGCATGGAGAATGAGATAGGCCCCCTAATGGACTTACGAGTCAAAATTGATGAAGCAAAGCAGAGGTCAGTTTGATATAGCGTCCGCTGGCGCCGCCATGAATCGACCTAACTTGGTCCGATCTGATCATGCAAATAGGGCCCATCTGACTAATGGGCTCTCGCTGTGAAATAGATTTCAAATAACTCCAGTTCAAGAACAATTTTAAGTCACAGCAAGATGCCAATAGAGCTATCTGTGCACCGATAAAAAATGAACGCTATTTATGTTTGTTTTCATCATCATCATCATCATCATCATCATCATCATCATCATCATCATCATCATCATCATCATCAACAGCATCCTATTGTTGCTTTTACTGGGGCCAAAAAGCAGTCACCAAAAAGAAATTCAATGATCGTTCAAGTTATCTCCCCTTGGCTGTGACCCTGCTGTGAACCCCAGAAGGTAATACTGTTATTCTTGGCAGGTCGAATCGCTTTAAAAACGAAGCCAGAACCGAATGATCAACACAACTGGACAGATCCGGTATCTCTGGTGTTGTGGTAAGCTCTTTGTCGTTGTACGCAGATGACGTGAGTTTAATTCCCGCTTGGATAATTTATTTTTAATTGAGAATCTCTTTTTACGTGCTGAAATGTTGTTTCCTCGTATTCATCACCCCTGATTGGCTTTGACAGACGCAATCACAGCAGCTCACCTTCTTATGCCGATGTAGATCTAGGTATATATATTTTAGTCAAACTAAATCAGACAGCCTCGGGAGAATATAGCATAAGCGTGAACTGTGCTTTAGCCCCACCTGGGCATAAGTATGTCTCTCAGCGATGTGCGATAACGTTTTCATTCTCTCCCTCTTTGCCCCAGTGGACGTCTTGAATAGGTTATAGTTTTTGTATGTTTTAACCTTTCTAGAGCTTTTCTTTCTCATTGCAACGAGAGATAAGTTGTAAAGTATGTTTGTTATTGTCGCCGGGTTTCTCTTGTTTGTTTGTTATTGTTGTTGGGTTTTTTGTTCGTTTGTTTTTATGCTTTTATGCTGTTGTTTCTTTATTTGTTTGGCTTGTTGATTTTCTTTGGTGGAGGTGGTCGGTTGTCCTTTTTAATTTTATTTTTGCGGAAAATTAGTCCATAGACAAAGAAATAGTAATAAAACTAGAACTCAAAAGGCTAGCACCCCTCCTATCTCATCCAAACATCTCTCAAGAAACAAAGGTACAGCGGTTCACTCCAATGTTTATACCAGCGTTACGCTAACTCTGCCTGACCTGGATATAAATTAAAATACATGAAAGCAAGATTACTGCATTCAGTGTTAATTTGTTCATTGAAAGAGTTGTATAAGAATCACTTGAAACCTTTCGGTTCCCGGGCCTTTGGGTCAGTTTATTAGTTTATGATTACAGTCTATTTGTAGGTATTTGGCTTTGACGCAGTCAAATTATTGTGTGTCTTTATTTCATGCCTCCAGGATGTGGAGGTTTCTTAGAGCTGGTCACGGGCATACAACAATGATAATGGCATTTTTATACCGCTCAACCCCGATTAAAGTACACAGACTCTGAGCATTTTACAATACAATAGTAACATAATCAAGTCGTACTTTTAATTTTTACTGAAATTCTTATACTGTACCGAAAATTATCGTAATATAATGGGTGTGACAGAACTTTTGCAACTCAATATATTTATCTCTTTAATTAAAAAACAGAAGTGAGTTTAGCTGACTTTTGAATGAATCAAAGGATCTTGCCTCTCTTAAACTACTGAGCAAAACATTCCAGGTAGATTTTGAGGCCTTGATATTCAAATGCCCTTTCATCGATGTTTTAAGTTTCATAGATGGTAAAAGAAATTATACTTTCTTTTTATCAGCTGATGACTTAAAACTGCGAATTAGAATTGCAGTTTCAGCAGTTTTGATAAATATGATGCGATGGCACATTATCGTCAAGCATGTGTGATATAGAGTGGACAACTTGGAACGCGGACACAAGGTCTTCGTTGAACAATTGGTGAAAATGACACAAAATAACAAAATCAGAAGAATATTGCTGAAAGTTACACGACTGCAAAATTATTGCTATCAGATTTTGTGTTATATCATTTGGTTTCCAAGCCTTAGGTTTAAAAATGTGGAATTTATCATGATATGATGACTTCTATCATAGTAGTAATGGTGGTGATAGTAGTAGTAAATAATAAATAATAATATATAACATTTATATAGCGCATTTCCAAAAAAGTAGCTCAATGCGTTTTACTTTAGTAGTAGTAGTAGTAGTAGTCGTAGTAGTAGTAGTAGTAGTCGTAGTAGTAGTAGTAGTAGTCGTAGTAGTAGTAGTAGTAGTAGTAGTAGTAGTAGTAGTAGTAGTAGTAGTAGTAGTAGTAGTAGTAGTAGCAGTAGTAGTAGTAGTAGTAGTAGTAGTAGTAGTAGTAGTAGCAGTAGTAGTAGATGTTGTTGTTGTTCTTGTTTGTGTA
>NW_004800470.1:0-3283 GCF_000002075.1 Aplysia californica | reverse complement strand
ATCACCATCAACAGCAAAAGCAACAGCAACACCATCACTACCACCCACAACAACAGCAACAAAACCAAATTCAGATCCGAGTTGACTACCCCTTCTCTTAAATCTGAAAGAGAGGAAGACCACAATACAATATATTTCGTGTTGCTTTCTTGAACCCTTCACCTGGAATGAAGAGGCGACTGTTGAAATAAAATCCCGATGAAAGAGAAGAAAAACATTATTTTTCATAACGTGCCATGTTTTCAATCGAGGACTGTGTCCGTTTAAACAGGAGTAAACATAGTCATCTCTGCCTAATGCACACAAAGGGAACGAATTGCACGAATAAAGCATCGTCTGTCGATTACATTTTTACTCGTGTTTATATCTGTGGCTGTTGGTCAAGTTGAAACAAAAAAAATTTTTTTTTTTAAATATGTGAGTGTTTTGTTGGGAAAGGAGAAAAGTTCAACGTTTCAATTAATGTCACCATGATTTTTGTGTTGGTACATGTATGCTTTTCATGTGGCCCTCTCACGAGATGCAGAAAGGCTCGATCAGATTTGCAGCATCTTTCCCTGCCCACATCAGCAGTGAAAAGTCTTTGTGGGTTGACAGGCCGTGTACAGTGGAATCCTGTTATAACGAGAGGGAGGGGACCTGTGCTATATGTCCGTTATAGCAGAATTCTCGTTACAAGGAATCCAGTAATAAATTCAAGGGAAATAGTAAAGTAGGCCTAATCTATGATTTGGCGTTCTGTTTATTTCTTTTTGTATTTCCCCTGATGATGATTTGTTCAACATGATCTCAAGGTCTTACTTGATCAAAAATCGAATCATGTTTCTTACTCTAGTACTAGCAATGTTGACAAATCGGCCTTGGCGATCAGAAAGAAGGGCGGGCGGGGCTTTGGCTCTAGGCTAACTCGCCCGCAGTGTTGTCCCCCACCCCACCACACACTGTGACGCGTTGCGTCTGCTCGCGCACGGCATACATTCACTCCATCCATCTATCACAGCATCGTTACCTCTCCATCCCGCACCAGAGAAATGAGAGGCACGGTATGCCTGGATAATCTAGACTAGGCTGGCCTTTCACGCGATGCGTTCTGCTTGTGTCTGCGCATGCCACACCCTCCCCACTCATTCCCTCCGGCCTTCATTGTTGGTTCGCGTGGGATCTCCCATTCCTTGTTTCGCTGGATCACCGACAGCTTTCTCAACTGGCAAGGTTTTATAGGTTTAATTGGTCTGTGCGCTGTGCACAGCAGCAGCAATATTCCGTTATAAACGACTCATGTGACGGTCTGATTGCGCAACAGCAGTATTTTATTTACAAAGATAAAGAAGGAAAAAACGGGGTTTTAGAACAGTGTCTTTATATCAGACTTCTCGTTGTTTCAGGACTCGTTATAAGTGGACTCCACTGTATTGCAAAGTTATAACATATCCTGTTACTTACCTTTGCGGTTAGAACTAGGTCTAAGCTTTCCTTCTTTTGTATGGATGCAATGTTGATAAAATGAAGGGTTCCATCGTAGAACATACTTAACGCCAAACCTGGACATTTCCGGAAAATCTCGTCCACTCCATTATTACGATAAAATTGTGAGGAGGTTGTTGTTTTTTCTTCCTCAAAATGCTCTGTATTTAGTATGATACAATTATGGTCCTTTCATACTTTTGTTTTTTTTTAAAGAAAATTTAGTTTTTCCGTTGTTTCTCTGTTTTTGTAGAAAACATATTATGTATGCATGTAAATAAATGCGTTTTGCCCTGGATCCCTTCATTTGAAATAAGGACTAAGAGCAAATGCAACTGGAATGGTACCAAGCTTTATTTGACTCCGTAAATCTATAGCTCTAAAGATACAAAGTGAAGATTTCTTCTTGCAGGCGACTAATTCTCGGTCCTGTATCCAGGCTTTGGCGGGCATCATCCGCGACCTCCTGGGCAAAGGCCCCAGCACACAGTGGCTGCCGCCAGAACCCCAGCCTCACTTGCACCAGCAGCCCGAGCGGCTGATCATGACGACATGCCACGGACGGGACGTGGACTACAACTGGAGGCTCTGGGTGCCCGAGTTTCACTACGGCTACATGCCCAAAGAGGGGCCAGTCACGATCGGTGACTTCCGGAGCCGCTACAACAGCGACCACCAAGCCTACAAGCTGTTGGCCCGTCATGTCTACAGTCTGATCCGGCCGCCGTGACGTGGAGCGCGTCGTGATTTCTGCACCATGGTGTGCCGTTCTTATGGACTTCTTGTCATGGGCCCTATAGTAGTGCGTTTATACTTTTTATAAGACGCATTTGCAGGCCTACAAGAGAACACAATGCTGTACCAATGTGGTATGCAAGAGTCTAAAAGTGTAAATGTTTTTGTAAATTTTGTTTAAGTAAAAAAGGATTCAAACTTCCGTCTGGTTGATTAGGATGGAATTTACTAAAATGACAGAGGGCTATTTACGAGGGGCGTTATATGTAATTGATAAATATGAGTATGAAAAACGCAGGCTAAAAATTTGAAATCTGACAATCAAAATGCTACTTCTCTTCATAGTCACCTGCAAGTTGACACACTCTTGAGCATAATGGGACATTGAATGGGACTCAAAACTATTCCCCCCACTGCAGATATAGCATATTCTTCACTATGGACGCGCTCTCCGTTGAGAAATTATTTTCTGATTTGTGAAAAGAAAAGTCAGAGGGTGCTAAATCTGGTGAAAAGGATAGGGAGGGGAGAATTTCGTAGCCACACTGCTTTGATGTTGCCGTCTGAGTTTCTTTCACCTTCTGTGCGCTGGAGCTTTGTTGTGCAGCAGGATTCTTTTTTGTAGCTTTCCTCGTCTTTTCTTGACCAAAGAAGATTTTAGTTTTCCCAACAACGCTAAATCTTAGTCCCTTGTGACATTTTGGCCATTTTCTAAGTAGTCTGTCATGATGACACCCTCACTGTTCCCAAAACAGGACAGCATAATTTTTACACTTGAAAGCTGCATGTTTTTGCTGATTTTGGGTGATGCGGATGAAGGAAAGAGTTTCCCATTGCATCGAAGAAGATTTTTGTTCGGGATGAAAATAATGATCTCATGTTACATCCATTATTACAACTCAATCAAACAACTGCGTACCTTCCTATTCTTAGTCGATCAATCTTTGCAACAGTCAACTCTTTCTTTTTCTAATGTCGAAAGTCGAGGAACTTACCTTTGCCGATACCTTGGACATGTGGAGAAAGTCTACAGGGTCGTTTCTATTTAACCTAAGTTCATTTTCGAGTCAAGTAACTGTGCAAC
>NW_004800469.1:0-3284 GCF_000002075.1 Aplysia californica | reverse complement strand
GAGAGACAGACAGACAGACAGACAGACAGACAGACAGACAGAAAAATACAGACAGACACTACAGACACACAGACGGACGGACAGACAGTCAGAGCAAGAGAAAACATTTGGGAAATTTTGGTATTAGCGCATTGTCTTCAAATCGGGCTACCAGAAGGGAGGGGAAGGAAAAGTGTATGTGTGGGAAGGTAGAGAGGGAGGAAGGGGGCGGGGTTGGGGGCATGGAACTGGAAAACAAGTTTAGCTACCATGTTACAGTACAGTGTTTTGGTTTGTTGACCATGAGACCTGTTAGAAAGTTTTCTCACTGGAGCGGACAATGTCCGACAGAGATTGTAACCGAGTGTTGGCGTGTGGGACCTGTAAATTCAGTGGTTGGAGGGGGGTGGGGGCGACAATGCTAGGGGTGGTTCTGGGGCTAAAGGGGAGGGAAGACCATGTAAACTCTCTGGTGGGACCTGTAAATTCTCTGATGGGACCATGTTACAAACTCCCTGGTGGGACCATGATACAAACTCCCTGGTGGGACCATGCTACAAACTCCCTGGTTGGACCATGCTACAAACTCTCTGGTGGGACCTGAAAACCGTCTGGTGAGGCACGTAAACTGTCTGGTGGGACCGTGTTATAAACTCTCTGGTGGGACCGTGCTACAACCCACTGATGGGACCTGTAAACTCTCTAGTGAGACCCGTGAACTCTCTGGTGGGACCATGCTACAAGCTCTCTGGTGGGACCATGCTACAAGCTCTCTGGTGGGACCCATGAACTCTCTGGTGGGATCTGTAAACTCTTTCGTGAGACTTGAGAATATCTTCAGTTGAGCCCGTAAACTCTCTGGTGGGACCTGTTTTCTCTCAGGAGGGACCGAGCTACAAGCTCTCTGACAACATAGTGCCTCCCAAGTCTGATAACTTTTTACAAAAACGTAAATGCGTAATCAGGTCAAGTAGCGTTTTTATACAGGAGAGCAAACCCCTTTCATGGCGCGTCTTTATATCTAGGTTTTATGGCTGTACAATCTAAATTTAGTACGTTTTGGGCTTTTGAAAACTCGTTGTGACCTTATTACATATCGATTTTGTCATGACAAAATAAATTTTTATCAATTACTCCATAACTAGATCTATTTACTGTACACCTGAGCAAATCCAACAAAAGTTACACCGGCTAATGAATTTTGACATAAAATAATCCAATCAATAAAATTTTAATAAAATAGAAACACGCACAAAAATTTAGTTGTGTACCTCTATTGTAACATTTCATTTTTGTTATAAACGTCTTTCTGTCATGAGACGGCAGATGTGTCGTGTTGTTCGAGGCCGGGGCCACACTCCGTGGGCTGCTGCTGTACTCAAGGTGGACAGTTATTGTTGTTGTGGGGTGGAGGGGGGTGCTATGGCTAGTTCTGGGAGTGGGGGCGGGTGACAATGCAAGAGGTGATTTGAGAGGAGGGAGGGGGAGGATAATGCTAGGGGTGGGTCTTGGGGGGAGGAGGTGACACTCCAGTGAAGACACCAGGAGACTCGCGCGTTCATTCTGTCTACCCAGACTCTGTATCTAGCCATGAGCAGTGACAATAACGTCTGTTTATTTTCGGGGTTTTTTCAGAAAGAGTTTTACGGCACTTGCACAAACAAATTGGCCACATAAGTGACGAACATAAAAAAGCATTACAAACCAAGAAAAAGAAGGAGGAGGAAGAGTGATAATAAGCACGGTAGATGCTTGGTAGAAAAGAGGAAGTAAACCACAGCAGAGCACCCGCTAGCTATAAAGTGACATTGTTATGTTTGTAGATGATTGAAATGATCCTTAAATTCCCTGTTACCCCCCTACCCCATCCACACCCCTCCCACACCCCTCAACACCCCCATATCCCTAATCCCTTTTTATTGATAGCATTATGCTAGCCTTTGACAGTATTCTAAAACATTGTATGCCTTAAAACTAACCACAAAATGGTAAACAATGAGCGCACGCGCGGGTATGTGTGTGTATGTGTGTGTGTGTGTGTGTGTGTTTGTGTGTGTGTGTGTATGTGTGTGTATGTGTGTGTGTGTGTGTGTGTGTGTGTGTTGTGTGTGTGTATGTGTGGTTTACGTTTGCGTGTGGGTATATGGAAGGGGGGGGGGCATTATGTTCGCCTATGATCAATTAGTTTACTGTTCTACAAGTTCACTTTTTAGCTGATTAACAATAGTGGGGCGGAGAAAAAAAGCGTGGCTGGTTATAAGAAAAAAAAAAAGAAACAGAGAAGGAAATGAAAGAAATGAAAGGACAAATAGCTTGCCTTGTACTTCTCATAATTCAATTAATAGTCCAAGGCGAACAAGTGACTCGAATACTCACTGCGAGTTGAATTCAATCAACACATTGCGGACAAATTCCTTTACTCAGTTGCAAGTTTAGTAACTCTCCGAAGATATTTAATTAGCAAGAGGAAAAATATAAGGTTTGCATGAGGTGGGGTAGAAGGATAAATAGGCAATATCAACAAAATGTCCTCATTAATTGTAATCTAGTCATTGCTCATTACCCTACTCATGGACCTCCCCAAAATACTTACTCACCTTCAGTTTGGTTTGGATTCCAATGAGGGAGAAAGAGTGTGTCCTTTAATAAGCACAAGCGAGCTGATTCCGGAAGATTGCTTTGACAAGCACGCAGTTCCTTAATTACTTTTCCGCAAACACCAGAACGTCTGAAAACTGGGCATAAATCCTCGTATGTCAAAAGGTCTTTCATCTGATCGAAACTTTGCACGCGTCCTTCAACGAGCCACCGAAAAGTTACGTGTTTTAATTATCACCCCAACCAACAGAAGGGGGAAACTTTCCACAGATTCCTGCGCGGTCTCTGCGCTGACATCCATCCGCCTCAGGGCCGCCCGCAACTTCCAGGCCCGGCGAGGCCAGGCCAGTGCACTGCGCATGCGCAGCTGAGTGTCGCGTGGACGGTCTCCGGCGGACGGCAAGGGGCGAGCACTCCGGCAGGAAGCCAGGCCCCCGAGTCTGCCTCGCCCCGCGACCGGCACTGGCCACAGATATCACAGCTGCTAATGGAAGACCTTCTGTGCGGAGTAGCCCAAGGAGATTTGATCAAGAAACGCAACAGAATTAGGTTCTTTCTTTTTTCTTTTTTTTTTTTAACGGACCCTCATTTTGTTTAGGCTTACTTTGCTGTAAATGCCCGTCTATTATTTCTGTAATAGGGAGACATTGAAATGGGATTGATGTGGAGTTTTGCTGGGTTAGAAAGTCGTGTGTTTTTATTAACTT
>NW_004800468.1:0-3290 GCF_000002075.1 Aplysia californica | reverse complement strand
GAACAAACAAGCACTGTCAGCTGTTTGTTTGGGCTTTGACGTTTAATGGTAGACTTACTGATAACACCAGTGTCTTCTTGACCAGAAGTTTGTAGTTTTGAACAGTCTGATGAGTGGTGGTTTTCTGAGAAAATAAATAGTTTGAAAGACTGAATTTCGATTTTGGATAAAGAAAAGCACATCGATGTAGTGGCATAATTGCACGAAAAAATAATAAAGACAGGAACAACAATAGAGGGAAAGGGAAAAAGTAAGACCTGCCATCGGACATCGCAAGGCTCATCCCATCCACGATAAGAAAAGTAGTTATTGATTGAGTTGATATTTTATCGTGCCGTGGGAATAGTTTGTTCATGTATAGTGCCACAAACAAATGTTCCTAACATTCTATTGATTGAAACTATTGGGCCTTTAGTGCATGTACAAAATACGACAAACGGGGCACAAATAACAAGGGAAAGGAAAAGAGAATTAAGGACCGGCCATTGGACCCCTCCACCGACCCACAATAAGAAGTATCAGTTAGATTTTGATTGACTGAATATGTCTTATGGCGCTATGGAAACAATTTGTTCACGTTATATAAGTGTCACATACAGATTTTCCTAACATCGACACCATAATTCAGAGAGAGAGAGGAGGGGGTGGGAGAGAGAGAGAGAGAGAGAGAGAGAGAGAGAGAGAGAGAGAGAGAGAGAGAGAGAGAGAGAGGGGGGGGGGGGGGGAGATAGAATATAAGAGTATGAAAATGATACACTCAAAGCGAAAAAAACTGTGCATGATTCCCCCTCATCATCATGCTGCTCCTCATCAGACGAATTATAAAGTAGGAGCAAAAATGATTTAGGCCTACACTTTCACTGGTCATTTTTCAGGTGATTGCATTATGCCTGTGTTAAAGTTTAGCCTTCAATTTCAAAATTTCCTACCATTTGAAAAAGTAAAATGTGTCCCGCGCGCTCATATGACCGTCTGCAGTTGCGAGCGCCGTAAAACATTTACAACAACAAAAAAAGTTTTGCCACTAAGGTTAGAGAGAGTTGTGATGTAGGGCATATATGTGTAAGCTAATTAATTGCGTGTGAGAAGCGGGAAGTGCAGTGAACGCTCCCATTTTTTGCGTGACGTAGATTTATTGTATTTATTTATACATGTACATGAATTTATGAAGGAAAGGGTTTTAATCTTGTGTCAATTGTTATGGATAAAAGATGATTATGTTGAGTCAAATTGATACAAACTGCGCTGCTGTGAAAAGTATGGGTAACACGTGCTCGCCCGTTGATGATATTCGCTACCTCAGAATTACAAAGTTCTATCTGACATTTTTGATCGTTTTGAGTTACTAAGACCATGAGGTCAGAAACCCAAAGTTCTATCAGCTTCATCAAACTCGTAGATCTAGGTTTATTCGAAGTTGTTTTCAAGAATGTATTAGAGAATTGCATTCGAAAAAGCTTGACATGTGACAACTTTTTAATGTCAAATTTCTCAAAGTACTGAGCAGATAGAACCTTGCAATTCTGGGCTATCTTGGGAGTGGAATTGACCGAGGAGGAACGAGGAACTAGAGTTGCAGAAATTAAGTCCCACATCGGAAAGGCACACGACAAGCTGCTTCCAAATCTTTGAATATCATTTGGAGGACCAGCTAGGGATATATCGCTCTGAACAAAGCTGAAGACTTTTGACTTAATTTTGTTGAATGGACAATGACAATGACATGACAATGACAATGATAATCTTTATTCATCTCGCAGGGAGAAATTTGTCTTGGTGGTTAACAATGGCAGTAGACGTTACAAAAGTTAGACCTAAAGGTGCACTCACGCAAACGCACAACAAGACAGGGCATTTGGCCAAGTAAATACATGTCTCACGTGCTGGGACAACTCGCTCCATAAAACACTCTCTCTCTCTCTCTCTGTGTGTGTTTCATTTGTAGCACTGTGTGTTCAGTAATCTCACTGCAGTTGATACGAATGAATTTCTATATAAATCTGTCTGTTCTTGCTTTTTGGAAATGTATCCTTTACTGCGGGTCGATAGTTGAAATTCCGATGTCAGTGGGTGGCTATGATCACTAAGCAGTAGTGACGCAAGACATGGAACGCATATCATCAAATTTGCAAAAAGGGGATAATGGATTTTCTTGACCAAGTATCTGAGAAAGCTACTCAGGATTAAATAGAGATGCATGGTCTTCAACGAGGAAGTGATAAGGAGAAAAAGACAGAGCCCAGTCGGAGATGAGTGGGAAGAAGACGATGGTTATGGATTGGACATAATCGAGGTGTTAGCGCCTCGGATACAATACATGTAATATACTCTCGGGAAGCGAGGCGCCAGACAGCTGTATTTTAAGAAAGAAAGTATAGGACTGGAAGTCACATAATAAGAGATCAAGGGGATGACCCTGTGGAACCTGGAGATGAGTCACGAGAGAATGATGTACAGATAAGTAGGAAGACAAAGAATATCAAGAGCCAAGCCCAGAGTAGGGGAAGGTGGAATTTTAAAGTGTTTGTTTGTGGTCTATGCCCTGATAGTGATAGATGTTGATTAAGGCAGAGATGGTGACTGTAAATATCACGTTTACATTCGTAGCGTAGTACGCTCTCTTGATTCTGTAAGAGTAGACACGCTGATGTCTGCGTGCCCTCTTATAACTCCTACTTTTAAGTTCCATATTATACCGCAGCATTCATTGTCTCATAATTGCCCATTTAGTATAGTGCGGTCAAAAATTCGTGGCGCAACTTCTTCAAATAGATCTATCTTTTTAACAGGTGAATCATTGTCATCCATACTTTGCCCAGCAGTTTGTATCACTTTGTCTTAACTTAATTATATTTTCCAAAACAATTGATGCTAGATTTGTGAAAATTTCGCTTCATAAATTTATAAAATTATATTATTAATCTCTGTCACGCGAAAAATATGATTGTTCACAGCACTTATCACATCGCACACAGAATACGGTATTTTGAGTAATATGGCCTACCTCACAGTTCAGCAATGACACTTTTTAGTGGAAAAACTTGTAACAAGATATTAATTTTTATATTTCCTTTTTATAATCTAGTAAACACTTATTTATTAGCACTTTGCACTTAAAGGTTCTCAAAACATGTGTTCAATAAGCATAGGCCTAAAATCGCGATTAGAAAAAAAAACAAAACCCCAAACACAACCGACGGACTTACTATGTAGATCTAGACTAGCCTATATTACTGTCCCAGCTGTAACTTTAAAAAATCTGTAGGCCTATTATTAGTACATGTATTTAT
>NW_004800467.1:1875-3275 GCF_000002075.1 Aplysia californica | reverse complement strand
CAATATATTGATAGAGGTAACTTCATCTAAAACACCAGAATTTCTTGTGCTCTGTTTTAAGCATCCAGAATATCATTTGTAGCCACACACAGTGTAAAAACGTGAACAATAAAAGTTTCACAACAGAAGGAAATCAAAATTAGAACAGCATATAAACAACCACAAAAATCAACAAATACGGGCGTGTGTCCACCAATCCGAAGATTGGCCGTTTGTACCCTAAACGACGAGTTTAATTAAGGGATATTCCATGCACATGTAAATTTTGGATTCACTCACAAGTGGCCTGTCAATGTCAGTATTCGGTTTTGGTGGAGACACGCTCTAACATAACACATTTATATATTTTTTTAAAAATGTAGGAACATCATATTAAATGACATTACGCCGTATCAACACACATAAATAGATCAGAAAAATAACCCCCCAAAAATGAACACACCAACAAACAGCAGGGGACAATAAAAGACAAACAAGAATATACTAAAGACTATGTCATGTACTTGTTATATTCTCCCACTCCACCTAGGTCTATGGTAAGAAGTAGCCTTGTTTCTGCCGATCAAACATCGCGGCAACGACAAACACAGATGCCAGACAAAATATTCACTTGCTGTGGACACAATGAGAAAAGTACAAGAATCTATCTCTTTCCCATTTACCAGCTAGAAATGCTTGAACAAGAAAACATAACAGTGGGGAAATGAATGGAAAAAATGTTTTTACTCTTGACTCTAGAAGATCGACATGAACATGTTCCACACTTCTCTACTGTGAAAGAATATGTTATTAAAAGCGCGCTCATATGACCCTAGGCAGTTGCGAGTGCCGTAAAACACTTGCTAAGGAGACATATGAAATTGGATAAATAAATAATAACGTAAGCCTGTGGTGTTGCAGTTCAACCTATACCATTTCACCCTTGTTTTTCCACGGTCAAGTATTTCTATTGTACACGACACCGAGCCCAGTCAGTATATGTCCACAAACAACTGTTTTCTCCTACGTTGGGACAGTCCCGACTTCCCTGAGCCAGCTATACCGGACGAGAGACAGCTCAAAGTGACCGCACAGACCACAGTTGTGTCACAGGCAGACACTCACACATGAGCGGGGATTGTTTGCTTTTGTGTGTGTGTGTGTGTGTGTGTGTGTGTGTGTGTGTGTATGTGTGTGTGTATGTGTTCATGTTTGTGTGTATGTGTGTGTGTGCGCGCGTGTATGTATGACAATGACTATGACAATGACAATGACAATCTTTATACATCTCAAAGGGAGAAATTTGTCTTGGTAGTTTACAATGGTAACGGATGTTACAAAGGTTAGGTGCACTCACCCATTCGCTCAACAAGACAGGACATTAGTAAATACATGTCTCACGTGCTGGGACAACCCGCTCC
>NW_004800467.1:0-234 GCF_000002075.1 Aplysia californica | reverse complement strand
AGAAGATGTTCGGTTTTTGCGCGAGTACGTCGCTCTAGGATTTTTGCATACATTTTCCCCACATGGCTGAGAAGAGATATGCCTCTATAGTGTGTGTAAATAAAAGTAAATAAGTTCAAGTAGAGAAGAACACATCCAGCCTTAACATCCCACCCATAACAAGATGAGGTGTGTTCTTTTGTCTGGCTAAGTCCTTCTGTTGCAATATCTTCCTCCTCCTCCTCCTCCTCCTCC
>NW_004800466.1:0-3288 GCF_000002075.1 Aplysia californica | reverse complement strand
AGACATAGGCACAGAACGACTATGATATTTTAAAAAATAACGTTAAAAGCTTATGAAGGATAGGCCTGTAGGAACAAAAACTGTTGAAGATGTCTTGTGAGGCTATTTACCTTAAATAGAACTTGAGATTATTTTAATGAAGGAAGTGAGGTCACCTGTTTTCAGTTGTGAAAAAAGAGAGGAAACGGCCGCCAAAATTTGGTGACTCCAATAGCTAAAGAGTCCTTGAAAACAGAAAATGACATATTTGGTGCTTTTAATCAATGTTTTTCAGTAAAATTCACTTGGAAATGGTTTTTTTTTACATGGTTATAAAAGAAATTAAGCCAAAAATAAAAATTTGGTAAAAATTTACAAACTGGCCGAAAAAAGCTGATTTCTCGGATTTCATTATTTTGACGGAGCGCCTGATTTCACCACGATGCCTCACATATATATAGAAAAAACACAAGGGGGAGGTAGTAAGTGGTTATTAATACATGTGATTGTCTTTGCCAAGGTGGCTGTTAGAGCAGGTTTGACTGTTGCTTTGTTGCTATTCTCTCTTCCACGTGTGGGTGGTTGGCGGGTGCTCTGGCGTGGTTTGCTCCTTCTTTCCTATCAAACATCTATGGTCCTTATCTCTCCACCTTCTTTTTTGCGTTTGTTACTCTCTTAAGTTATTGTGTTGCAAGTGCCGTACAATTCTTACTAAAAAAACCCAACAAAAAACCATCTATCGTCCTTATCTCTCCTTCTTTTTTGTGTATGTTACTCTCTTGTAACACCTCTATTTTTCGGCACTTATATGACCTTATTGTGTTGCAAGTGGTGTGAAACTCTTACTAAAACTTTCACAAACTTCGCCATCTTTCCCCCAGGATCGCTGGCTATGAGAACAGGTTCCTCGCCAACACATCACGCGTTTACTCCCTGGTGAAGAAAAAACTCAAGGATGAGAACAAGGGAGCTTTGGACACGCTTTGTGTTGGTCAGTTTGGGAACCATTAATTGTCTAGTGTTTGCTCTCTCTCTCTGTCTCTCTCTCTCTCTCTCTCTCTCTCTCTCTCTCTCTCTCTCTCTCTCTCTCTCTCTCTCTCTCTCTCTCTCTCTCTCTCTCTCTCTCTCTCACTCACACACACACACACACACACACACACACACACACACACACACATACACACGCACACATGAAAAGGAAGAGGGAGAGATAAATGATTAGAGAGAGAGAGAGAGAGAGAGAGAGAGAGAGAGAGAGAGAGAGAGAGAGAGAGAGAGAGAGAGAGAGAGAGAGAGAGAAATCAGCCGATGGGTAGAGATAGAGAAAAAGACAGACAGGAAGGAAAAATAGTAGAGGGGTAATTAGATGGAGACAGAGAGATTATAATTAGAAAGAGATAGAGAGTTAATTAGATAAAGATAGAAAGCTAATTACATAGAGAGGGAAAAGGCTAATAGACAGACCAAGTGCAAGATTGTGAAAGAACTGGGACATAGCATGCGGTGACACAGAGAAAGCTATTTTTGTAAAGCTGTCGTGGGCAGCATTAAGTTATTGTGACTGTAACCTTTCTGAATGTAGGAGGGACATATAAACAGAGCTTTTTATGAACTCATAAATATGTATCCATGTTAATTTATGAATATATGTATTATTAATTAAGCTATCAGTCGCAGTGTCTTTGTTTCCTGTGCACAAGTGTCTATACCAATGCTTGCCAACTAGGGTAATATCGCCCACTTGTTGACAGTTTGGTCCATTTTGGTGGGCGGTGGGGGGTCACACAGGTAGTTTGTGCAGTTGCGAGCGCCGTAAAACCTTACTAAAAAAACCAATAAAAACCCCACAGGTATTAACAGTTATTCTTTAACGTTTGGCTTGAAAATACTTGTAGGCAGGTGGGTGGTACAAAATTGTTAGCCTCTCTCAGGTTGCAAAAGTGGGTGCTGGATGTGAAAATTGTTACAAAAACTGTTGAAGATGTCTTGTGAGGCAGAGACAAAATTGTCTGTAAAGCATTATTGTGCCTGAAAGAGGTCTTTAGAATTCTAAACATGTTTTTAAAATTAATTTTGAAACATGTTTAGTCTGTTTTGAAATGTAATCACAAGAGCATTATTTGGAAAAAGTTGCTTTGACATTTGCACTGTAGCGATAGAACCTTCTTATTGCTACAGTTAAGCTAAGATAAGATAAGATAAGATAAGATACTTCTTTATTGTCCAGATCCTGGCACATTGGTTCGGTGTTTCACCACGTACACACCACACACACATACACACACACACACACACACACACACACACACACACACACACACACACACACACACACACACACACACACACACACACACACACATATATACACACATACACAGACTTAGTCACATGCATAATATAAATGAACAGTAATATAAACAATAATAATGTTAAGCTAGATATTTACTCAGTATTCTGACTGTAACTCAATGGTATTCTGATGCATGCTCTTAGGTCATGAATACTTGTAACAAGATGGTTAAGGTGGAAGAATCTCCGTATCTTTCTTTGTTACAGATCAGAAGCCTAGGTCTTTTACTTCTGACTGATGTTTTTATTTGAGGGAATGAGGGATGTTTATTGTCCAAAAAGATGGAATTAATTTTTTTGGTGCAAGCTGTAATGTACAATTCATCCAAGTAGGGGAATGCAGATGTTGAAATTTTGCATGCTTTACGTATTAATCGATTTAATTTTTCTTTATCTTGTTGTCTTGTGTTCCCAGCCCATGCATTTTGAGTGGTTTGTTGTAAAGGTGTGGATGGTCGATATCGACCTCGATAGACCACAGATACCTTAAATATAACTAACACAAGATACAAAACCAACACGCCATGTTGATCAGCCCAGTACAACCTATACCAAGTTCCTTTATTGGAGAGCCTTCCTCCAGCATGAACAGTAGAGTGGTTTCCTTTGTCGAGCACAGAATATAGTTACACCAATACATTATGGTCCAAGATATAACAGTTACATTTGTGTATGTTCTATTGTTCTATGTGCTGTTTCTGTCCTGTTGACCTTTCTTGTTTGTTCTTTCATTTTTAAATTATTTTTTTTCATTGCCAGGACACCTGCTGTATGAGATGGCTTTTGGATACGAACTTGACGCTGCCCACCCTGAACCGCAGCATCTGATTGGTCACCAGTCTCCAGTGATTGTTGAGGTGAGCTCTTCCTTTCTCTCTCTCTCTCTCTCTCTCTCTCTCTCTCTCTCTCTCTCTCTCTCTCTCTCTTGCTATCTCTCTCTCTCATTCTCTCTCTCCT
>NW_004800465.1:0-3275 GCF_000002075.1 Aplysia californica | reverse complement strand
ATAATAATAATAATAATAATATATGTGTATTCAATACACAAAAAACTGACCTATCATCAGCCTTGATGGCTTGCACGGCTGCCTGCAGAGCCTCGGACAAGAAGGCTCCGTTCTGCAGGGTCTGGTAGAAGTGGAAATAAAACTTTCCCAGCAGGTCGTCGGGCAGGGGCCAGTGGCTGACCAGGACGCACTGACAGCCTGTGGGTGGGCGAGTAGAGGAGGGGGGAGGAGGGTTGAGAGAACGCGGAGGAGGGGAAAGGAGAGGCGAGGGGTGGGGGGAAGAAAGAGAATGGGGAGGAGTACAGGGAAGAGGACAGGGGGGAGGAAGGGGAGTAGGACGGGGAAGAGGAGGGGGGAGGAGGAGGGAGAGGAGGAGGGGGAGTACAGTAGGGAGGAGGAGGGGGAAGGAGGAGGAGGAGGAGGATGGGAGGTGGAGGGAAGTACCATGGGGAGGGGAGGAGAAGGGGGAGAATGATGGGGAGGAGGAGGGGAGGGGGAGGAGGGGAGTACGGTGGGAAGGAGGAGGGGGAGATGGACAGAAGAAGGAGGGAAGGAGGAAGGGGAAGAGTAGAGAGGAAGAAGCAGGTGTTACAGGTTAGACTGCAACAAAACTAAGAAAAATGAGACTTATTCTCTTATAAAAATGTATGAATGAAATGTTACTTCATCATGATTAATATCAAAGGATACAGTGCATTTTGCAATGAACAAAAATTCTCACAACAATTCTTATTATACAGGGTGATATAAAAAAAACCGAACCGATTTTATGAAGCACTGCTTCAGTTCTCAAACATCGTTATGGAATGAGTCAGTGACCATTTGAAAGAGGAGTTATCTAAATTTTGTATAGCTCTGCCCAAGCAATGGAATGCTCTCTGTGCTTGGCCTGCTAGATACTAAGGCTTAAAAGGCTTGTAATATGTAACCGGTTCCCACCTGCAGAGAGAAAAGCACTGGCCAGCTTGTAGACACATTCCTGCTCATGGCGCGCTGCGGAGAGACCGCAGGAGGACAACACCACCAGCTTGGCACACATGCTTGTGTTGAGCAGGTCCGCCACGGTGACCAGGTGAGAGCTATCTTCTGCTTGGTCGTCTACAGGGTCAGGGGTCACCAGCAGGATACCTTCTCTCAGGCACGCCCATGTGGCTGAAGTGTAAATTTTAAATATTTTGTCTAAGTTCTAGAACCTTGGTAATACCATATAAGTTGTACTGATTCTTAAAGTGTTATACTCCCATCAAAGAATTGTAGACCAGTTAGGGGGCAGACTGCTTTGACTCTTCCAGTATTGGAAAATCCAGGCTGAGTGGAACATAAAAAGACCACAGTGTAGACTGACAACAAACTCAAGAAACATTGAAACTGTAGTGGTGAGCTGAACCCCAGACACTTGCACTTCAGCCTTGCATCCTACATGTAAATGACTTGACCTTGACCCTCAATGATTTATTTATAGAGGCACCAGCCATCCATGTCCAGGTGCTGTTTTAGCCTCATGTAAATGACTTATTGTATCTTAACAGACAATTATTTTAAAACAGTAAACGTGATACACCTTAGCCCAGCTGCAGACATAGAAGAAGTAGACTGCCCAAGTATTAAGCACCTCCCTCGCTTCAGATTTTATCTTCCTTGATGAGCTCCAAAAGAAAAAAATGGTCACTACTTAGGAATCAGGAGAGTGTAAGAGATGTGCCACTATTTCACTAGTGTGACATAAGACAAATGGCAAATGACAAACTCACCAATGTGCACTACCTCAGCCTTCTCCAAACGTTCCAGCAGAACATGGCGTGTGGCCTCCTCACTCATGACGGGAAATGAACCCAGACACTCCGCAACTATGACCAGCTCCTGCTGAGCACGGACCAGCTCAGCCTTTGGCATCCAGTCTTTCTCATGCACTGTGATGCTGGAAGAGCCAAAATATCAATGACAATCTCTAACCAACTACAAACTACTTGGTGGCCAAGAGAACTTTTTTGTATATAAAGTGCATTAAGCCAGAATTAGATTCACTGTAAAAAATATTGCACTTTTTAAAACTGGCAGTCCAGGACCTTTGGCATTAAGGTGAGGCTATTCTCTTTCCAAGCAAAAAATATATGTTTGATTCATATGCATCAAAAACACCTTCTCAGTTATCAACATTTTTCTGCTCTGAAAAATAACAGGTAGCCCAGTGATAGGTAAGGTCAATGCCGTCTTCTTCCTGAAAGATCTGAATAGTGTCAATTTGGGTATAAAGTATTTACAATCAATAGAAACTACAAACAAAATGATATCATATCAACCATTCTGCAATGGTATTCCTCAAATAAGAACATTGAAAAAGAAAGATTAACTGATTATGAAAATTTAAGAGCCCAAAGAGTCACAAGGATGACATTCTTGTACAAAGGTATCAGCAAGAAGTTCTTAGTAACTAATTGGACTTTTTATTTTCCATCACTGCACATCAGACATCTGCCTAACAAAGTGTGTTAGTTTCATTTATAAACTTCTCTCTCATTAGAGATAACATCTAAGTTCCTTATGTAACGGTTATAATGTAAACCCTTACTTTGATTTTGGTTTGGACTTTTTTCCTCTTTGATTATGAAATCTTGGGCTATTTTGTCTAGCAATCTAAAAGTACATTTTCCTCCTTCAGTTTGGGCTCTGAATAAAATCCATACTATTCAATCTGTGAGTCAAAAGGATCTGTTAGCAATGACTGAAATGTTTTGACTTTAGGCCATAGAATTTCTACAACTTCTTTGAATATGGACATGACTTTTTTGCACAAATCAAGTTTTTGTACACACACAAAAAAATTTTATCTCCATTTTTGGCATAAGTAACAAATTTCTAACACCTTCAAAACTTGTCTAAGATGGCCATCATTCTCAAGGAAAAAAGTGACAATCTTAGAATGATGGCCACCTTACACAGTGTCATCAAGATATTTTTAAAAAATACCACAGGAAGGAAATAGAAAATCGCCGTTAGTAATAATAAGAATAATAATTTGATGATGATTATGATAATAATAATAATAATAGTAGTAATAATTATAACAATAATAATATTAATAATAATAATAATAATAATAATAATAATAATAATAATAAATAGGGCTTTTTCGCTGTGCATACAGTACTTTTCAAACAAAGTTGAATATTTTACGGTTTAGTGATGTTGGGACAGCCAAAGACAAGGGCAGCCCGGGGGTCACTGATCTGCTGAAACTGAGTGACCACTTGGCTGGACGATGTGATGTCAAGTTC
>NW_004800464.1:0-3291 GCF_000002075.1 Aplysia californica | reverse complement strand
TAACCAATTCTTTAAGTCAATAAATAGTGAAACATGGCTCCAGCGACAAGTTTAACTGTAATTCTGAGAACAGCCTCTCCCTAGTTTATTGGCCACCACTATCAAATAACCAATTCTTTGATGACGGCGCCTTCAGTGAGCAGAGCATGACCAAAAAAAAAAAAAAAAGGTAAAATGAAAGACCCGTATTCATTGAGGCCATTTTTCTCGTGTTACAAGTCAGTCAAAAATGCAGTACACATTAATTTGTAAAAATATTGATAATGATTTAAAAAAAAAAAAAAAAAAAAAAGCAATCACTCATCCAATAAATATATCAAGCTTCAGTTGAGGACTGTCCACTCACAAAGGTGGTGTGTATGACAACACACATCATCAGGCGACAAACACACAACGTCAGGCGACACACACACACACAAACTCCTACAGCAACCACCAGTGGTCATACAGACAAACAGGAGGGAGAAATTCAATATTACTAACATGGTGTCGCACCACGCTGGAGTCAGGCGCTTGCCACTTTTTGGGCACGTTGTAAGTAATCGGTATCATTTTCAAGCTTGTTCATTTGTCTTTTGCTTTCAGTTTTTAAAAAAAACCTCAGATATCATGAATAGAAGTCGAGATATTTGCGATTGGAGGGGGGTGGGGGTCGCCTGGTTTCAGAGGTAAAATTAGCGAGAAAATGGCCGCCAGAGTTTGGAGACTTCCAAACCTTGAGTGTCCTTTTTGTGCCTTAAATCAACATTTAAAAAAAAGTAAAATACACACAGAAAAAGTGTTTTTAAATGGACCTTAAAAGTGTTGAGTCAAAAACCCAAAATTTGAAGAAAAAAAATGGCCAAATGGACAGAAAAATGACATTTTCTTCAAATTCATTAATTTGACAAGCGCCTGATTTCACCACGATGCCTCACAATGACAACATTGATCAAAGTCCCAGTCAGAACGTCAGACAGCAACAACGTCCGTGGGACACGCTGTGATCACAGTGCTACAGCAGACAAACTCTTTATTACGTTGTACCGCGAGATACAAAAATGTAGACAATACAACTGGGCAAACTTCAAATTACCAAAAGTAACAATAAAAACAACCACAAGAACAACATAAACAACTACAACAACAACAACAACGACAAGTCACTAAATAATCAATTCAACTTAACGAACCCCTGATGAAGATGGAAGTGAAGGACATTGCTTGAGAAATCTTGGCAAAACAAGGAATTACAATTGCACCATTATGCTCTGAATCCACGAGAAAACCAAACTGAAAACTACAAACACACAGATTATGTTTCGCTTCGAATAAAACAACAGAAAACATCATGATCGCAAAAACAATCGACTTATTAGAAGTGCCTTTTCCTATTCCCAATACAAAACGATCAGGAAAGATGTCATCGTAAATATAACACAAGTTTTATCGTACCCGACCTATAAAGCTCTGTGTGTCTTCCTTTTACGATGAAGCACACAGGTAAGGCTAGATGGAAACAAGAAATATATGCTTCAATTAACGCCACAAACACTCTGAAATTGATGTTTAAAAATTAATTGAAAATGGAACTGGAGGGAGAAACAACATTCAAATGCTAGAAAAGCTCCAACAATAATTGACAAGAAATAAAGAAGGCTTGGAAAAAAGTAAAAAAATGCACGAACTGACACACAGCTTAAAAATGACCTCGGGGAAAGCTAGAGAAAATGCTTATACAGGAACATTTCATAGAGATACAACAACAAGATGTATATTCCAAATATTTTTCTATCTTCGGAGAAGGCGTAGAACATTGCCTGTAGAGGCTCTAGTTGGCTTTTGGACGAGTCTTACAGCACTTGCACCACAATTAGGTCACATAAGAGCCGAGGATTAGGGGGTGCTACTAGTACTAGAGAGTTGCATACAAAGAAAAGGAGGAGGAGAGATAAGGATGACAGACGTTGGGTAGGAAAGAGGGAGCAGACCATACCTGAACACCCGCCAACCACCCACACTACACAGGAGGCTTTGATCATCACCAAGGACAAAAATGAATTTTAAGGCAGATTTGGATGCATTGTCTTTGGTCAACAACGAGTCATTACGACACGGACACAACAAGCTCTCGCTTCTCCTTTTGCTTTTCTGTCTTTCCTTTCATCTTTCATTACCCAGTTCTTTCCCCAGCCCCCTACCATACTAATCTCGCTATCATTCTCTCTCACTCGTTTATTATGAGAATCATTTGGTAAAAAAAGAAGAGGGACGGGACACACAGACGCGAACTAAAACCAAAGATCGTACATAACAAAGAGAGTTCACTTTCTTGGACTTTGAGCCAATTAAAAAAGTGTCTTCGAAATCCGGTGACACCCTCTTCGAAAACGTGCGCGCGGACAGTTACCCTACTTCTGTGAAAAACAATAAAAGCGAAACTAACAACCTGTACTTTTCCTATTCTTCTTCTGGAGAAACGAGAGAGCTTCAAAACCTTGACCATCAATAATTAAATTATTTTTAGAGGCACCAGCCATCCACAAGAGTTTCAAAACAAAGACTGCATCGCCATCTGAACCTATTGCGCGGACTTGCACGGAAATATTTATGGCTGAGTGAACTAACTCGTTACGTACGATCTTTGCTAAAAACTACTTTGATTTTCTCAGCGGCTCCTGACGAGAGGAGGCCACAAGGAAGAGCAAGATCACGACGCGACGGAACAAACTTGGGAGCGAACTGAGCTGAGCTGGCTATGTCTTGATTGACGCTGCTCTCAATTCATCAGTTTGCAAGTTTACAAAACGTGTTAGAGAGCTACGCAAGTTATAAAACATCCTCACTTACGAGTAAGAAAGCTTGCAAGTTTATAAGACGTGTTATAGAGCTATGCAGGTAAGTAATCTAACGTCTTCACTAACAAGTAAGAAAGCTTTCTATCTACAAAAGTAACCTTCCTTTAAAACACGAGTTCGAGACCTATGAAGGTAAGACTAACTTGATCAAAGTCTGAGAACCTCAAACACACCCCATCAAGACACAGCTCTCATCTCTGTCTGTGGTAACAACAACATCTTCATCTTTATGAAGCAATGGTAAGAAAAATAAACCCCCACTACAAACTTTGCCATATACTCAGGGTCTTTGCTTGAGGTAAGTTATGAAGCATCACTTTTCTGACTGGAGTCAATAAATAGTGAAACATGGCTCCAGTGACAAGTTTAACTGTAATTCTGAGAACAGCCTCTCCCTAGTTTATTGGCCACCACTATTGAATAACCAATTCTTTAAGTCAATAAATAGTGAAAC
>NW_004800463.1:2494-3295 GCF_000002075.1 Aplysia californica | reverse complement strand
GGCGGGCTCCACACGTCACAGAGGTCATGGGTCACGTGATGTCGTTGTGTGGCGGGCTCCACACGTCACAGAGGTCATGGGTCACGTGATGTCGTCCCTGTAGGCGGTGCTCCTTTAGAATCAAACTCGTTTATTTCTCAAGGTCGCGAGTCGAATCCGTCGTATTGTGCCAACACACATGGTAGCGATTGCCAGTCTTTGGAGGACATCTCTGGATGCCGTCGATTGAGTTCGATTTTTGTTCAGGGTGCGCGGGGTACTAAAGAAAAAAGAAATCTGTCTTCAAGTCTCAGAGTTCTTGTTTTAGTTCTGATTCACAACCAACGAGAGGTGGGTGATTGGCGGGTGCCCTGGTGTTGTTTGTTCCTACTTTATCGCCAAGCATCTATCGTCCTTATCCTTTCTCCTTCCTTTTTTATGTTCGTTACTTTCCAATAAAATCTCCATTTCTCTGTGTTATATTATGACCTATTCGTGTTGGAAGTGCCGTAAAACTCTTACTGAAACAAACAATGAGAGACATGTTCCACTGTGGTTGTTTTGTGTCGTTGTTATTGTTGTTGTTGTTGTTGTTGTTGTTATTATTGTGGGGGAGTTTTTTTGGGGGGGGGAGGGAGGGTGGAGTTGTTTGTTTGCTGTCATTGTTTTGATGAAGGCTCTGTTCTGTTTTGATCTCTACACTTTCATCAAAGTGTCTCTGCCTCCTGTCTACTGAGACCCGTCGGTGACATTTTTTCACCAGACCAACCTCTCAAATAATCAACCAAATTTTGCTCTCTCTCTATCTCTCCCTCCACTCGT
>NW_004800463.1:0-987 GCF_000002075.1 Aplysia californica | reverse complement strand
TCTTTCCTATCAAACATCTATTGTCCTTATCTCCCCTCCTTCTTTCCTATCCAACATCTATCGTCCTTATCTCCCCTTCTTCTTTCCTATCCAACATCTATTGTCCTTATCTCCCCTTCTTCTTTTTTGTGTTTGTTACTCTCTTGTAACACCTCTAATCTTCGACACTTATATGTCCGTATTGCGTTGCAAGTGCCGTAAAACTCTTACTAAAACAAAACTAAAAGGTTGTGTGTTCGAATCCCGTCAGGGGCCCGACGTTCTGTCCTTGGGAAAAATTCCTTCCACGGATGTTCCTCACTTCACCCAGGTGGGAAGGGGTACCAGGCTACAGAAGGCGAAGTATCTCTTCAGTTTGTTACTGTTTTAGAGCTAATTAGGCTGCTTGCTCTTTATACTTCCCAGGAAGATGGAAATGTTTCTGAGTGATCCAGGATCTGCTGGGGCAATGCCAGAGATCGTAAGCTCATAAAGCTTGCTGTCGACCGTGGACATGCGTCATACAAAATGCGTTTTATTTTTTTATTTTTTTGGTTTAAATAGACATAAATATTATTGGCAGACCTCAATAGCCTGCACTGTGTGTCACCAGCCATGTGGATCTGCAAGCTGACAAAGACGTTGAGGACAAAGATAACAACGGAATGAAACACGTGTATTGTGGAGGCTGGAATAAAGACTCGACGCAGCCCAAAAAAAAAGAAAAAGAGAAGAAGAGCAATTGTCGCGGCTGTTGTTGATTTGCCAGACACGCATTCCCTCAGCCGGGAGGGGCGGCCAAGCGAGAAGACAGGCACAGAACAGGCACAGAACAGCCGCAAAACCCAATGATAGCCATTATTTCTAATGCAATATCATTCGGCGGGGCGCATCAATAATTAAGGCGTTGTGTGGCGGGCTCCACACGTCACAGAGGTCATGGGTCACGTGATGTCGTTGTGTGGCGGGCTCCACACGTCACAGAGGTCATGGGTCACGTGATGTCGT
>NW_004800462.1:0-3299 GCF_000002075.1 Aplysia californica | reverse complement strand
AAAAAGGAGCAAACTACCCGCCAACCCAACTACCCACTATCATATCCACGACTTTTACCTAACAAAGTCAGATAAAAGTGAAACATAAACAGCATGGCAAGCACAAAGCAGACCAATTTTCAGGTCCAACACATGCATTTCTTTGAATTCAAAACATGTGAATAATGAAATTCATGCATAATGAAAAGATTTCCAAGTCCCACCAATTTCCCTCTACGCGTGTGCTGGATTGTACAATACGACTTCACCCACACAACAGGCCACAAACTCAAGGCCTGTGGGCCGCATCCAGCTCCGCAAACAGTTAGATCTGGCCTGCGGGAGTTAGGCAGTCCACCCTGAGAATCTTTATAACACGAAATCTGACTCTAGTATAGTAAGAGTTTTACGGCACTTGCAACACAACAGGGCCATATAAGTGCCGAAGATTAGAGGTGATACAAGAGAGTAAAAAAAAACAAAAAAGGAGGAGAGATCAGGACAGTAGATGTTCGATAGGAAAGAAGGAGCAAACCAAACCAGAGCACCCGCCAACCATCTAAAACCTGACTCTAAACAGAAACAGACTTATTGCTAGGAAAAGAGGTCCAACATTCAATCCAGTTCGGACAAAAGAGAGAAAATAGGTAGGCCTTGATTTCTTATTATTTCAAATTTGTTCTGTTTTAATTTACATCTAAAGTTTTCAACTGCTTAATAAATGTTTATCCAGTTGAGCCTACAACCTTATGTGTGATAAAGAGTTAGGCGCTCTGTGCGATAGAGTTTGCCACCCACTGACCTGCACCATTACATTTAGTTTGGTTTGAAAAAAGTTTTACGGCGGTCACAACTGCATATACACCATTGCAGTGATAATGAAACTTTACCCCACAGCACAAAAACAAAAGCATAATTTACCTCCAGCGTTCAAGATATCACACAAGGAATCTCTCTTCTGCAACCTGTCCACTTCGAAGAAGTTCTGTGTCACGTCTGTGTTGGCTCCTCCGACTCGACCCACCGTCACAAACAGATAATCGTTCAAAAAGTCTGCAGCCAACTTCTGAATCTCCTCGGGGAAAGTGGCTGAGAACATAAGTGTCTGTCTCTCTGTCTTAGCCGGCATGCCCATCGTCTCCACGAGCTTCCGAATGTCTGGTTCAAATCCCATGTCCAGCATTCTGTCGGCTTCGTCCAGAATCAGGAACGAACACTTGCTCAGGCTGATCTGTAGACAAAGCAGACAATACAATTTACAGGGATGATGATGATGGTTTGTTAAAGTAAGAATTTTATAGCACTTGCGAGATGAATTAGGCAACACAAATGCCGAAGGTTAGAGGTTTTTTAGTTTAGTAAGAGTTTTACTGTGCTCGCAACTGCGTACGGTCATATGGGCGCCCTTAGAGGTTTTCAGAAAGAAACATACAAGGAGGAAAGATAAGAACGATAGATATTGGACAGGTGAGAAGGAACAATTCACGTCAGACCACAATCCCACAGAAACATTAAGGACAATTGTTTTACAAAAAAGAACTGGACAGGGCATCTATCAACTTATAAAAAAAAAGACAAAATCTGCACCTGCTCCAAAGACCACAAGCACACCTAAATAAACAGACAAAACACAGGTTAACTTAGTGATTTCTTTCTCAGATAAAGCCAGCCACACCCCCCCCCAAACCCCAATCTAGCCCACTCACCTTCCCGCGGTTGATCACATCCAGCAGCCTTCCTGGCGTGCCAATGACAAAGTTGGCGCCGTTCTCTACCTGGCGCATCTGGTAGCCCACCGAGGTCCCGCCGTACAGGACCACGGCCCGGACCTCCGTCTCATACGAGAACTTGCGGCAGTCGTTGTAGATCTGCAGGGCCAACTCTCTGGTGGGGGCCACGCAGATGGCCTGGGGGAGCTGGACCTCCTGGTACTTGTCTGTGGTCAGTCCGCTGGTCACCATCGACGTCAGCACGGGCAGGAGGAAGGCCGCCTGGAGAAAAAAACGAAAAAAAACCCATTAACGCAAGGTTCATGCAGAGCAGGAGATTTTTCCCCCCAAAGTTTTCAAGACCAGGTTTCTTTTTTCCCAAAGACAAATAACGTGTCATTTCGGAAGAAAATTTTTTGTTCAGCATGCAAAAATACATTATGGTAGACTTCAGAATGCATTAAGTCGGGGGCTTCTAAAATTCGAGGAGGTTTTAGAATTTTTTACATTTCCAAGACTTTTGTCAATTTCCCAAAATTTCAAGAGTTTTCAAGTTTACCAAGACACATCTTAACCCTGTTAACATCATTCCGAAATAAAGCATCCAGGCCATTTTTAGTTTAGTTTTAGTCAGTTTTGCGGCACCCGAGACACAAATTGGGTCTCATATAGGTGCCGAAGATTAGAGAGGTTACTAAGGAGTAACACCCAAAGAAAAAGAAAAGAGATATTGATGACAGATGTCTTTAGTTTTAGCAAGAGTTTTACAGCGCTGGCAACACAAATTGGCCTCATGTAATCATTTAAGTGCTGTAGATTAGAGGTGTTACTAGAGAAAATATACAAGGAAAAGGAAGAGGAGACATAATAATGACAGATGTTTTAAATTTTAGTAAGAGTTTTATGGCACTTGCAACACAAATATGTTGACAAATGAATTAAAACCTACCATCAGCAATTAATCGACAAAAGTGCGCAAACTGGATACAAAATTTTTTTAATTCTAAAAACGCCAACTTTTCAGATCCTGTGGAAAAAGCACATTCCTTTTACAAAAGACAACTAGAATAAACACTTTTGAAAATACACAATACAAAATACGGACAAATTAAGAAATCCAGATTTCCAGATTTATCAGGAAAAGTGACACAACTGAGAGACAACAATGACGACAAGACTCACGGTTTTCCCCGAGCCAGTCTGAGCACAGGCCATCAGGTCTCGGCCCGCCGTGATGATCGGGATGGAATACTTCTGGATGGGGGTGGGCTTCTCGTACTTGGCCCTCTTGATATTGCGCAGGAAGGTCGGGTAGAGGCCGGCCTCGTCGAACGTGCTGATGAAGCAACACTGGTCCCGGCCGCTCACCTCCACGGGGATGTCATCGTACTTGTCGAAGTTGATGCCCTTCTGGACAGCTCCGCTGAAAATGTCCTCTTCCTTCTCAGAGGGAGCGGGGGGGATGTAGGGGGCTTCCCGCGGCTTTCCTGATTTAGAAAAGTTGTGACTGCAGCTAAACAAATTTCCAAACCGTTACCTGCTTCGAACAATGTTTTCACTCGCAATATATAAAAATAGTGAGCGCGTGTGTGTGTGTTTGTGTGTGTGGGG
>NW_004800461.1:2121-3307 GCF_000002075.1 Aplysia californica | reverse complement strand
CGATGTCCCCCTGGATATGCTCGTGAGTTATTTACCTGCTTCATAAAACATGTGGGTCTACCTGTTATGATTATGCTTACCGCCGAGAGTGTAACGACCAACATGATAACAACCAACATTGTAACGACCAACATAAAGACTTACGGAGGCAAGTTGGATGACTAAGCCTGTCGTATTTACAACTATATTATTTGTTCACTTTCGTCTAACCACGTTAAAAAACATTCTAACTCATTTATTAATTAATTTACTTTTGTCCACTAAACTTTTATGGCGCTACTGTAGAGCAACGACCAAATAAAAATATCTTTGAAAAAATCTTAATCCAGTGATAAAACAGCTTCTCTACTTGAGTTCCATATTAAAAACCTCTATTTGGATGCATACTCTGGACCACTAAAATAGATGAGTGGCTCTAAAGTGACTGGAGAGCTTCCATTGCAAATAGCCACCTCCTAAGGATAACATGGGTGTTCTGCCCTGGTCATGCAGGGTGCACGGAAATGAGCGTGCTGATGAACTTGCCAATAAAACAGCACCCAAAGGCCGAATCATGCTCGACCCACCAATGGTGATTGCCAGATGCAAGGAGAGCCTTCACGACCAAGAGGAGACAGACTCCCACACCCTCAGCGCAATAAAAGAAAAGTGTGTGCGGGGCACAGGGAAAACAAGTTTGCTACGAGGAGTGGTCAGGCGTGTCTCAAACCAGCTCCTCGTGGAGACAATTAGCAGGAAGATCCTGGAGTGGACGCTGGAAAGGAGAAATAAGCAGCTATGGACATGTGCCGCCTGCTATGATTCTAGCTCTGGATCCAAGTAAATCCAAGTAAATCCCAGATGAGTTACAGTCACCCTATCCGTTCGAAATGTTTGGAGCCCCGAAGAGCGTGCTCTTCGCCAGGGCCACTGCCTCCCTTTAGGCTAACATCTGTCGTTGTTACTGTTGTTGTTGTTGTTGTTGTTGTTGTTGTTGTTGTTTTTGTTGTTGTTGTTGATGATGATGATGATTATGATTATGCTGTTGCTGTGTTTGATTTATTAACTACTGCCATTTAAAAAAATCATTATTAGTAGTACTTTTATTTTAACTGTTGTTTTTGTGATTGTTGTCGTTGTTTTTCTCGTATATATTGTCTTTTTCCCCTCGTAAGCCCTTCTTTACAGCTTACGAAAGCTGTTTATA
>NW_004800461.1:0-909 GCF_000002075.1 Aplysia californica | reverse complement strand
GGGCGTGTCGAGTTGACGTGGGCGGGGCCTCGTATGTCTGTGACTGCCTGCCTGGCTTCACGGGTGAGTGCTGCTTCATTTTATTTTGGGTCTCTTCTCCTTCTCTAACTAGTTTCCTTTTCTCTTCGGCACTTACACGACCTATTTGTGTTGCAAACGCCGTAAAACTCGCACTATACCTAAACTAAACTTTTTCAATTTCAAATTCTATGCCAGGTTCTCGATGTGAGGGCGAGATCGACGAATGCACCACTCTCAAACCGTGCCGTAACAACGCCACCTGTGTGGATCAGCTCAACGACTTCACGTGCCGCTGTGAGCCTGGCTGGGCCGGACGCACGTGCGAGGAACAAGTTCGCTACTGCTCGTCTCAGCCCTGTCTGCACGGCAGCACGTGCGTGGAGGTGTCAGGAGGGTACCTGTGTCGATGTCCCCCTGGATATGCTCGTGAGTTATTTACCTGCTTCGTAATACATGTGGGCCTAATTCAATTTTACTGTCACCTGTTAAGATTATGCTGAATACTGAAAGTGTAACGACCAACAGAGTAACGACCAACATTGTAACGACCAGCATAAAGACTTACGAATGAAAGTTGGATGACTAAGACAATACAAGGCTATTACCAGCTTATCGAATTACAACTATATTTTTTTTCACTTTCGTCTGTCGTCTTTAAAAAAATCCTAACTCATTTATTAATTAATAAACTTTCATGACGCTTCTGTAGAGCAGCGACCAAATAAAACTATCTTTTAAAAAATCTTAATCCAGTGATAAAACAGCTTCTCTACTTGAGTTCTATATTAAAAACCTCTATTTGGATGCATACTCTGGACCACTAAAATAGATAATTTAAAATCACATAGTCTTCAGATTGCTCATTAGGAGACAGCGACGCCACATTGT
>NW_004800460.1:609-3309 GCF_000002075.1 Aplysia californica | reverse complement strand
AATTAATACTCTGAAATAGCAGTACATAAAAGTGTGCTTAAAAACACCAGCTCTTGGCTGAAACTAAGGGGAAATAGTTTTACGTCGTTTTCAGCAACAACGCCGATGTTTTCAGCGAATGTAGTATAGCTTACCATTCCCTTAGACTGCAACTTGCTGTGACGTAGTTGAGACGTGAATTAGAACACTTCTTCTTTCCTATCAAACATATATCGTCCTGACGTCTCCACCTTTTCTTTTATGTTTGTTACAATCCTGTGACATCTTCAACACCAGCATGACCTTATTATGCATAACCTTATTATATTGCAAGTGCCATAAATCTCTTACTAAAACTAAACGAACAATAACATCTCAGACATTGTATCGTCAAGGTTGTCCCACTTCCTTCTCTATAAAAAAACGTTGCGCTGCGAAACATGCTTACCGTTGGTGCCCAAATGAATTAAACATTGTGTTATATCTGAGTGCGGTGGCACCTACCCCCCCCCCCTTCCAACCCCCTTTGCCTGTCATTCAGCTCCAAATATAAAAACAAACAAAAAGATGATTAACATGACACTTATCTGCTTACACTGTTTTCCTTAGAAGTCCGGTCATGACGAGCAGAACTGTCCTATCTGTTCCCGTAGAATTATGCAAATTTAGATGGCCAAATTATGCCCCAAAAAAAGTAAAATTATGCAAAAATTATGCAAGTTACCGTAACACCATTCACGACATGTTTTGTACTTTTTCAACAAGAATGTTCTTGTTTTATGTACAGAAAAATTGAAAACAGAACATATCAGTATCAATAATTTGTTGTATATTTGGAAAGGAAACAATACACAACAGTCAGATAAAAACAACTAAAAAATATAATCTCTGTAACTTTCAGCTGTAGATCTAGAGATCTAGATCTATAGAGGAAAGAAAAATGTTTAAAAAACCCAAAAAAGGATATCTGGACCTCTGATGCTGGCACATTACTGAAACCAGTAAACATCTGCAGGCATGAGAACAACAACTTTTGAAGGATGAAAAATTGAACATGCTCAAGGAACAAAATCCCAACCCATAACCAAGATCTTTTAACAAGGGAAATAACCATGTTTTCTCTTAAATGAGAGTTATTACGGTGATTACTTCCCTTAAGTCACATGGCGAGGCGTTAATTAATTGTTTTGTGAAAAAAAGGGGGGGGGACATGAAATACGCGGGGAATCCAAAATTACGCATATGTTGCAGATTTACGCGAAATAGCGCGGCCGCACAATCGCATATTCCTACGGGGACAGATATATTTGTTTATTGTTTCCCGATTTTCTGTTGGCAAAGCCTTCGTTTTGTGCGTGTTTTTGTTATGATGTTTTCTGACATGACCATTTCTGTTAATGTACTAATGATAATATTATTTCCGAGAACGATTTGTTTTTCTCAATATTATGATTACGTTATACTCGTACTTACATTATTACGTTTACAGCGGCATTCAAATTTGCGTTATATACTTATTTAAGATATATAATAATATGTTTATTTGTTTGTACATGGAAATTGACATGATACCTGTACAGGAAGTATTTTCGTGCACATAGCCATGTTTGTTTGTAAAGCTAGTTTATTTAATTTTATCAAAGTATTCAGGGAAATGGTATAGCCTGGTTATCATCATTCATGATGCCTGTGCTAACTTTTGAAATCGTTAATTCTTGATAAAATGACGAAACTTAAAAATAAAAAAAAATTGAAGAGAATTTTGTTTCTCTGTTTTCTTTTTAGTTCTAAGTCTTTGTTTGTCTTTCTCAGATTGGATAATAAAAGTTAACATTAAGTCCTCATTTGGTGCAACTCACTCCCATGTCTTGAATTGTGGTTTACACTTCAGGTCAGGCCTACCTGTCTGGCAGTGTGTTATGGGGTTATAAATCAGATTTACTAAAGATACTTGGGGTGGGGAAGTGGGGGGGGATCTAAAAGATACGAACACTCAATACAACAATGTAGATCATTTTGTAGATTATCGTGTAGATCTTTTTGGTTTTATTTTTGTAAGTGTTTTACGGCGCTGGCAACCGCATAAAGTCATGTGAGCGCGCGGGACACATTAAACATTTTTAGTTTGGTAGGATCCTAGGAATTCATTTGAATGTTGCCCGCGGGGCGGCCGAAGGCTACTCTTATCGATGTTGGACCACGAGGGATTTTTTTATTAGCGTAACTTGCGCAAGGGACCTCAGAGATTTTTCGCCATTCCGAGAAGGCTAAGTGTTAGATCTTACCTACCCTAAGATCAGGTGTAGGACTAAATGATAGCAGTAAGAAGGTGCCAAGGAGTAGCAGTAGAAATGCTGCAGAAAGTGTCAGAATCCCATAGGAAAGTGGGGAGCTGGGTGGGCAAAAAGTGGAGACAAAAGCAGGCGACAGAATATGTTCAGAGAGCAGGAAAGGAGGTTTAAGGAGAAAATCTTAGAGAAAAAAATGTTCCGTCACTGTCAGGTCTCTAACTCAAGACCTATTGAATGAGAGGCAAACACCTTAACCTCTAAACCATGAGTGCCGCCTTCGACGGGTTCAGAATGTGGTGAGTGAGATACTGCATGGCCGTGCCAGCAACATGCCAGAGATACATAGTACCGGAAGGCCTGAGCTGGGTTAATATTTTTTGCTATCAACCCAAAGACCTGATGCAGTGATCTAAGGAAATCGCACCCACCC
>NW_004800460.1:0-411 GCF_000002075.1 Aplysia californica | reverse complement strand
GATGATGATGATGATGATGATGATGATGATGATGATGATGATGATGATGATGATGATGATGATGATGATGGATGAGCTGCTCCAGAGGAAGCCTACGTAGTGAAACGTCCAGCCGATTTAATAAACCAAAATTTGAAAATTTTTCATTTGTATTTTTTGTTTGTAAATAAATAAAGACTAGATCTAGATCTATACCTACATACTCTATGATGATGGGCTCCAGGCGCGGTTCATCCATAGAGCACGGTCGTGCAGTGCTGCCCAAAATGTTTTAATGTTCTATGACGTAAAGTACCCACAATAATAAAATAAAAGACGCGAGATAAAAACACTAGCCAAATATTATATCAAAACAATGCCCTCGCTGGCGCCGTAACTGTCATTTCTATTCTATAGCGCCGTAAAACATCT
>NW_004800459.1:2015-3299 GCF_000002075.1 Aplysia californica | reverse complement strand
GATGATGATGATGATGATGATGATGATGATGGTGACTGTTGTTGTTGTTGTTGTTGTTGTTGTTGTTGTTGTTGTTGTTGTTGTTGTTGTTGTTGTTGCTGTTGTTGTTAATAATCATTATTATCACTATCATTAATAGTATAGCCTATTGATGGTGTTTGCCATTCTTTTCCTATTTCAGATTCACTGACAACAAGAGAAGAATAAATATATAAACCACCGTGACAGTTTCAGCCATGACGGAGAGAGACACACAGACTCTCCCACCACAAGCACCCACCATGTCCCAACAGTTTCTGGAGGAGACATCATCAACGTCCCACAGACATCCTGGCCACGCCCACCACCGGAAGGCCGCGAGGACGAGAGCAAACAAGTTGCTGACGTCACCAGAGTGCCGGAGAAGCCCCGCCCCCCGACCTAGTTCGCCATCGATCTTTCAGATGTTGATAGTGTTGTTGTTTGTTGTTCTTGCTCTCTACGCACCGCCTGTTTCCGGTGAGTGGTTGTCATGGAAACCATGTATGTGCATTTACACAGGTACATACATGCACTTGCAAACATATGCACGAATACACATACACATACACATACATAACGCATGCACACATACATTCATACACTCATACAGACATACACTTACCTTACCTTACCATACCTTATCTTACCTTACCTCATCTTATCTTACCTTACCTTACCTTACCTTACCTTACCTTACCTTACCTTACCATACCTTACCTTACCTTACCTTACCTTACCTTACCTTACCATACCTTACCTTACCTTACCTTACCGTACCTCATCTTATCTTACCTTACCTTACTTTACCTTATCTTACCGTACCTTACCTTACCTCACCTTACCTTACCTCACCTTACCGTACCATACGGGGGTTTTTTAAGTTCTAAAACTAAGATATTTGTTGTTTACTACAGCTTGGTAGGCTACTCAGAAAAAAGTATAGATTACATCCATTACTGAAAGAGTAACGACCGACCAAAAAATGGACCTAAGACATTTTGATTTAAAAAAAGACTGTTTGAAGCTACTATGACGAAAATTAAGTTCTAGAACAAAGATTGTTGTTGTTTGCTACATCGTGTGACTGACAAAATATATAGCTTACATTCATTACTGAAAGTGAAACGATCGACCTGCAAATTGACCCGAGGGATGTGGGTGATACAAAAGGCTGTTTCCTACTTGTAAGACCAAAAGAAAAGCTCTAGAACAAAGTTATTTGTTGTTTACTACAGCTTGATTAGGACAAAATATATATATATA
>NW_004800459.1:0-1409 GCF_000002075.1 Aplysia californica | reverse complement strand
AGTACCTTTGCCTTTTTGTATAAGCATTTTTTATTGTCTGAAAGAATGTTGCTGTCAAAAAGTGCGCACATGATGAATTTATATGGTGTTAGTATGTAGTATTTTAATCTTCTATGTACGCCTTGGGCCCATGCTGTGGGGAAAGGCGGGATACAAATGCTCTTATTATTATTATTATTAACTATTAAAACCTAAAAATAGGGCTACAACAAAGTTATTTGTTGTTTACCTCAGCTTGGCTTTGACGAAAAAATATATATTATTATTACATCCATTACTGAAAGTGTAACGACCGACTCAAAAATATACCGTCGTAATTCTGATTTTTTTCAAAAGACTGTTTGAGGCTGCTAAGACAAAAATGAAATCTTATCTCACCTCATGTCAATTTAATATAATACTGTATTTTTAAATGTTACCAAATGTTTTCTGGTTGGCACACCACCCTTCTAACCTAACCTAACCTAACCTTATCTTACCTTACCTTACCTTACCTTACCTTACCTTACCTTACCTTACCTTACCTTACCTGACCTGACCTGACCTTACCTTACCTTATCTTACCTAACCTTACCTTACCTAACCTTACCTTACCTTACCTGACCTGACCTGACCTTACCTTACCTTACCTTACCTTATCTTACCTTACCTTACCTTACCTTACCTTACCTTACCATACCATACCTTACCTTACCTAATCTTATTTTATTTTGTCCTGATTTCCGTCTTATCTTATCGTATCTTATCTTATCTTATCTTATTTTATCTTATCTTATCTTATCTTATCTTATCTTATCTTATCTTATCTTAAATGTCTTATCTTATCTCCTCCAGGCCAGGTGAACTTCAACACGTTAGTCCCCGAGGTCACAGGGGACACCCCTCCCTTCGAGGAGCTAGTGGACAGGACCTTTCTCTGCTCCGTCCGAACTACACATACGTTGAGGTCAGGTCAAACGGCCTTGACCTGGTCACGTGACAACGGGCTGCCCCAGCCCAACACTGTCGTTCCATCATCACGTAACATAGGAGGGGTGAGTAGGGGTGTGGGGTAGAGTTGAGGGGTGAGTAGGGTGTGGGGTAGAGTTGAGGGGTGAGTAGGGGTGTGTTAGAGCTGAGGGGTGAGTAGGGTGCGGGATAGAGTTGAAGGGTGAGTAGGGTGCGGGGTAGAGTTGAGGGGTGAGTAGGGGTGTGTTAGAGTTGAGGGGTGAGTAGGGGTGTGTTAAGAGTTGAGGGATGAGTAGGGGTGTGGTGTAGAGTTGAGGGGTGAGTAGGGGTGTGTTGTAGAGTTGAGGGGTGAGTAGGGGTGTGTTGTAGAGTTGAGGGGTGAGTAGGGGTGTGTTAGAGTTGAGGGGTGAGTAGGGGTGTGTTGGAGTTGAGGGGTGAGTAGGGGTGCGTTAGAGTTGAGG
>NW_004800458.1:0-1237 GCF_000002075.1 Aplysia californica | reverse complement strand
GAACGGATGATTTAAAGAATCCTTTTTTTTACATGGGTTACCTTTGAACTTTGTTTCATGTAGACACAAGTTTGCAACTACGACTTTACTTTTTGGTCACACACTCTCGAACCCAGGCTTATAATGTTGTAAACTAATCTGACCCAAATTGAGACATCATGCAAATGCGCCGTGGAATTGAATCTATTTAAATAATTACGTACATGTGGATGGTTGTTTTCTGTAGCTAAAAAACTATGGAACTTACAACCACGAAAGAATAACTGAAGGTAATTCAAAGACCAAGCTAAGTTTCTATCAATTCAGTAAGTGCTTGCATTCGCCTAAACAAAAATAGAAAACGCTTTCGGCCGTTTACGATTTTCCCGTTCGTTTTGTTTGTTTTAGTAGAGGTTTTACGGCGCTCGCTACTGCATAAGGTCATATGAGCGCTAGAAGATTAGAGGTGTTACAAGAAAGTAACAAACATAAAAAAGAAGGAGGGGAGATAAGGGCGATAGATGTTTGATAGGAAAGAAGAAACAAACCGCACCAGAGCACCCGCCAACCACCCACTTCCCGTTCGTGATTTCAATGCAGAGTTCAAGACATATTTCAAGACTTCCGTTCACATGCTGTGCACACTGAACCCACAACGACTTGACGATTGAGTCCGTTCCTCGAACGGGGAACCCAGCTGGTCTGAAATAAAAAAATAAATAAGAGAGAGAGAGAGAGAGAGAGAGAGAGAGAGAAAGAAAGAAAGAGAGAGAGGGGGTGGGGGGTGTGTGAGTAATTTCCAGAAACGTAAACGAAATACATAATTTTGCATCTGTTCAAAAAATTCTCGCCAATGTGCACAATCAGTTCGTTAATTAGTTCTATCACTTCGGGACAATCAGTTTCATCTCAAGAACAGATCTTATTATTCAGAAAATATTCAACATACTAAAAGAATGATTAAGAGTGAAATCCAGCCGAGCAGCATGGAATCAAGCCAGCTTTAAGAAGCACGTGCGAGGAGTAATAGCTTTACCATTGACAAGCTTCGGTTACGAAACGATGAGCATATACCCCAGGGCCGTAGGGACCTGTCAGTTTGTGCTCGTGAGCTGTCAGCATAAATCTTGTAAATCCTTTTGTTGAGAGAATAATATCTCGATGAAGAATATAGGTCGTCGAAACCCGCAGGCACTATTTGTGTCTCAATGTCTCTCTCTCTCTCTCTCTCTCTCTCTCTCTCTCTCTCTCTCTCTCT
>NW_004800457.1:0-3260 GCF_000002075.1 Aplysia californica | reverse complement strand
ATCTATCTATCTATCTATCTATCTCTCAAAGGCAATCTCCTCATCCGTGTTTTCGTCTCTCCATCCATTAAATTCATTCTCCTATCCAAGTATATGTCCCACAATAAGCCGAAATCCATCCATCCTTCCATCCATCCATCCATCCATCCATCCATCCATCCATCCATCCATCCATCCATCCATCCATCCATCCGATTTATCAACACGTAACCATTAGTTACTTAGTCCATCCTGTCATACCTTATTTGACAATATTGACTTGTAAAAAAAAAAGATTCCCCAATGAAAACAGGCAAACACATAACATTATCTGAAAGATGCATTTCAACCGTGGGTTTTTTTCAAAGTCACAAAATTAAAGTTTACCATTGTGGATATCTGTTATATTCAAAGCTTCTGTATTGCAATTGTTGGACCTTGCACTGACCTGTGCAAAGATGTGAGCTCAATAAGTTCCTGAGAGGGCAATTGTGTCTGATCTTGCAGTTCTTTCATTCTGTTGAGATGCTGTGTTCCAAAGTCTTTCTTAGCACTGACTGACAGGATTGGAGGAGTCTACCTCCAAAATTCCTCCAGTATAGTGCAGCTTTATAACAATCGGTCATAAAAAGCACTCTTGGTCAGTCCAAAGCGTAATCTAAGCAAAGTTCTGAAATAATAATAATAATAATAATAACAATAATAATAATAACAATAATAGATATAGATAGATAGATAGATAGATAGATAGATAGATAGATAGATAGATAGATAGATAGATTGCATTTGTATAGCACAAATCCCCGCCCAACAACAAGCTCTAAGCGCTTCACAATCTATACTATTACCCCATCAGCCCTGAGAGCATTCTTAAATAACCTCAACTTCCTGGGAAGCATACACGTACAAGCGGCCATTTATAGGAGCTAAAACACTAACACATTGACAAGATCTTTCGTTGTCTATGGGCTGGGTACCCATTCCCACCTGGGTGAAGTGAACAAAATTCGAGTAAAGTGCCTTTCACAAGGACATGACGTCGGGCCCGCGGCTCGAACCCCCGAACCCTCAACCTCACGGTTACGAGTCGGGTAGCCTGCCTAACCACTAGGCCACCGACGCCACTTTGCCATCAAATGCATTAGAAACTTGCATCGAGATGTCTTTGATAGAAAAAAAAAAAAAAACTGCCTCCTCAACAGTTGTTATTCTATTTCTTCGGAAGTAAACAGATAAATAATATGTTCACCAGATTAGTTTTCTGGCCTTCAGATGCATTGTTTACCTTTATAGATGAGATGTTTATCAATCACACACGGAAGTCACCAAGGAGATGGATTGAAAGGCCTTGCTTCAAACTGTAGTATTCATTATAGCATATTATTTGGAATTCGGTTCAGCTCTCTGTTGGGTGGAGGGGAGGGGGGGGGGGGTTCTAGATCGGAATTAGGGGTTCAAATTCTGAAACACATGCAGGCTTCTCTTAAAACTCTTCAACAAGTACTTTAAACACAAAGGCTTTAACTTCTGTAGCTTGTCCACGTGGCTACTAGTATCGATTAATGCATGTTTTTAAATGCGACCCTCACCCGTCCCACTTCCTTCCCCCTCCCCCTCCCCCTCCCCCCTCCCAAACGTAATTACAACCCTCGTGATTTCTTTCTGGACATGTACATGACGATGCTTTCCGGAAGTCCCTTCTGCTTCACAGTTTCAGGTTCCGGAAGAAGAATGCTGGATGTCCCATGTCCCCACGGATCGCTCCATTGATCCCATGTGTGTGCTGGGATGGAAGGAGGCTGCCGTTACAAGCGGCTAGCTACAGGTTTCCGGTGTGATCACACAAGCCAGCATTAGCAGCTTAGAGTAAATACTCCACTCACAAGAGCTGTTGAAGTATGTTTGAAACGAATCTCACTTTTGTATTGACGAGCGTTTATATGTATTTATATATATAATATATAAAATATACATGTATAAATATATATATATATATATCTATCTATCTATCTATCTATCTATCTATCTATCTATCTATCTATCTATCTATCTATCTATCATTATTTTTTATTTTTTTAAAATTTGTTATGATGATAATTCAAGTTGGAGCACATGCATATATCTGTATCACGGTCTTCTTGCCATTTGCACACGCATTGGTTAACATGTCATCCCAACTTCAGTCATTCAAATAAACAATTTCAAAATTGAATTTAATCCTTAAAACACTTTTTTAAATTAAGTTATTTCATGAAATATTAGTATTTTGTTAGTGCAGTATAATTTTACATGAAAATACAGAAACAGTGCTTAAAAATGAATAACTCAAACAAATCTAAAATTAGTTTTAAATATACCTACAGATATTTCTAATGTATGGCCAACGTCCTGGGTTCCTCGTGGCTCGCTGATGCAGTAGAACAACCAGCTTTTGCGGATCTGTTTGACCCCATTTATATACAACCCACTCCATTATCTGCCAGAACAGGACCCCCCTGGTGGTTTCAGGAAGTTTCTTTTGTTCCACAGCTCCGGGCTCCGGAAGGAGAGCGGGAATCTCCATGTCTCTTGAGATCTCTCCATTGATCCCGACTGTGTCCACGCTCAGAGCAGTTGTGTTACAGTCTGCAGACTACAAGTTTCCGGGGAAATCGCCCAGCAACACGATCGGGGCATGTTGGCGTGGGGGAGGGGGGGAGGGGGGGAGGGGGGGAGGGGGGGCGTGCAAGGAAAGTAATATGCATGTGACAGCGGGTGTACACGAATGTGTTTTGCCAAGTATGCATGTGTCTTTGTCTATCAGTAATATTACTATCTTCGGGGGAAAAATATCTCGATTCTCTGCTTGTACATGTATCCATTGTCGGTCTATCCACCCCTACTTCGTCTCAAAATCACTTATATCATTTGTTATTGTTTTTTTTAATCCAAGCGTCCATCAGTACTTGAAAATGCATTCAGGATTTTGTTTGCGTACCGCCAGTGTTCTTTTCACTCTTTCATTTCCTCTATTTAATGTACTATATTTTCTGTTTTGCATTTTTGTAAACTTTCTTTCCTCCCCCCCCCTCTCTCTCTCTCTCTCTCTCTCTCTCTCTCTCTCTCTCTCTCTCTCTCTCTCTCTCTCTCTCGCTCTCTCTCTCTTTCTCTCTCTCTCTCTTTCTCTCTCTCTCTCACTCTCTCTTTCCTTTTCTTTCTCATTAATTCTCTCGCCTGCAATGTATTTCTAAACAGCGTTTATCTTTATATATAAAACCTATTGAGAACACCCCCCAACCCCC
>NW_004800456.1:1227-3499 GCF_000002075.1 Aplysia californica | reverse complement strand
AGCCGTACTTAAGTACGGCTAGACTGCCAGTCTAGCCGTACTTAGATCTAGGTTTGGCCCAATCGACTCAAGCCTGTACACAGGTCTCATTAGATCTAGATCTAGTAATTATTCAGGTTTAAATACATGCAAGTCAGTAAGGCACCTTTTGGTTTTGTCTGAAATACAAATACTTTAGGCATTCATTGCAAACTAAAATTTTCATTTACAATTCAGCCATCAATATTAAGTACGGCTAGACTGACAGTCTAGCCGTCCTTAAGTACGGCTAGCCTGGCTGTCTACCCGTACTTAAGTACGGCTAGACAAGAAGTCTAGTCGTACTTAAGTACAGCTAGACTGCCAGTCTAGCCGTACTTATCTTAGGCCCTATTTACATTAGAAAACAGGAGGTTTAAAATACATGCACTGTCATTAAGGAACCTGGTTTTGTCTCAAATACAAATACTTTAGGTACTGCACACTAAAAATGTATATTTACAATTCAGTAGGCCTATTTTTTGTAAATGGTCAGTCTAGCCATCATATTAAGAATAAGTACGGCTAGACTGCCAGTCTAGCCGTCATTAAGTACGGCTAGCCTCTTCCTTTTTTATATATCTAGCTTGCCTTACCCATGACCTACTGACCTACTGAACTCAACTGTAAATAATGAGAAAAAAAAAGGATCACCACACAACACTGTGCCACACACTACTGCAGCAAGTGCAAAGCATTTTAATTAGATCAGCTCTAGAAGATGAAGATCAAGGATCAAGGAAGGTGACCATAGGGTGTGGGACTAGATTCTAGAGCTATACTAGTACTACATCTAGTTCCTTGGCCTGAGCCCTAGCCTAGATCTAGGCCAGGCTATGGAGTCCAGAGTCTAGATTAGGACACAACACAAAAAAGTAGACTGCTGCCTAGGTACATGTTTATAGATCTACTAATTTTGATCTACACTCTAGCTCTAGATTAACTCCCCCCCCCCCCCCCCCTAAAAAACAAAACAAACTGAGGAGACTGGCATCAGCTTGCCTGTGACATTGATGATTGGTAACTGGTGTGTTTGTGCCACCGTACCGATACCTAGCATTCTGTGCTAGTGTGATTTAGGTCTAGAAATCTAGTGCAAACGGGACCGCAATTGTACAGAAGCGTCGTTCCACAGCGCGAGACGCATTCAGTTGATTCTCAGTCCCCAGTCAGTCACTCAACTTCAAGTAAACCAGTGTTGAATTGCTGCATGTTTCGATTGATTTAAAGCTAGTAATGGGAGATTATGGGATTTCTTGAAACATTAAATCATAGAAATGAAATAAAAGATATGATTCAAGCGAAAGCAAGAGTGATATTCGTTGTACTTACTTTGTATTTGTCAAATCCTGACAACACTTCTTTCGAGAGGTACACAAACGCAGCCATACTTCATTGTTAGTAACTATACCATAACTAACAGTAGACAACAATTATTCTTATTGGTTGACTCTTGGCTGTTATTCAGGGAGTGCCCAATCAAAACGATCGTTGCATTGCACAGACGGTTCAGCTTACAGGAAATGGGGCGTGGAAAGGACCGGTTTCTGTTCTTCTTGTGTTCTTATACACTGAAAAATGGTACAATGTACATCTCTCTCTCTCTCTCTCTCTCTCTCTCTCTCTCTCTCTCTCTCTCTCTCTCCCCTCTCTTTTTTCTCTCTCGCTATCTCTCTCGCTATCTCTTTCGCTCTCTCTCTCTCTCGTTCACTTTCTCTCGTTCTCTCTCTCATTCCCTCTCTCTCTCATTCTCTCTCTCTCGGTGTCGTTTCTCTCTCTTTCGTTCACTCCCTCTCCTCCTCCCTCTCCAATATCTTTTTATAAATTAGATCTAGTATTTTTATACATTGTTGTATCTCTCTATTTCTTCCTCTTTCTCGTTGTCTTTCTCTTGGTCGCTCTTCTTTTTCTCTCTCGCCTCCTCCTTATCTGGTTGTCGTGTCTTTCCCCAGTTCCCTTTCCCGTCGTTTTGCTATTCTTCCTTTGGTAGATTTTACCTAGAGACAAACAGACAGGCGGGCAGAGAGAGAGAGAGAGAGAGAGAGAGAGAGAGAGAGAGAGAGAGAGAGAGAGAGCGGGGGGGTGGGGGGGGGAGAGAGAGAGAGAGAGAGAAGGGGGGGGGGAGAGAGAGAGAGAGAGAGAGAGAGAGAGAAGAGAGAAGAGAGAGAAGAGAGAAGAAACAAGAGAATAGCAGAACTAGAGGCGAAGTGAAGAAGCGACAGGGGAGGGGAGGTGAGCAGAGGCGATGGAGCAA
>NW_004800456.1:0-1023 GCF_000002075.1 Aplysia californica | reverse complement strand
CATTACAAGTACTTGTCATTTTGTAGGCAAGATCTACAGATAAAACATTGATACTGACTATCTAAATCCGTACCGATACCTAGCATTCTGTGCTAGTGTGATTTAGGTCTAGAAATCTAGTGCAAACGGGACCGCAATTGTACAGAAGCGTCGTTCCACAGCGCGAGACGCATTCAGTTGATTCTCAGTCCCCACAGTCAGTCATTCAACTTCAAGTAAACCAGTGTTGAATTGCTGCATGTTTCGATTGATTTAAAGCTAGTAATGGGAGATTATGGGATTTCTTGAAACATTAAATCATAGAAATGAAATAAAAGATATGATTCAAGCGAAAGCAAGAGTGATATTCGTTGTACTTACTTTGTATTTGTCAAATCCTGACAACACTTCTTTCGAGAGATACACAAACGCAGCCATACTTCATTGTTAGTAACTATACCATAACTAACAGTAGACAACAATTATTCTTATTGGTTGACTCTTGGCTGTTATTCAGGGAGTGCCCAATCAAAACGATCGTTGCATTGCACAGACGGTTCAGCTTACAGGAAATGGGGCGTGGAAAGGACCGGTTTCTGTTCTTCTTGTGTTCTTATACACTGAAAAATGGTACAATGTACATCTCTCTCTCTCTCTCTCTCTCTCTCTCTCTCTCTCTCTCCCCTCTCTTTTTTCTCTCTCGCTATCTCTCTCGCTATCTCTTTCGCTCTCTCTCTCTCTCGTTCACTTTCTCTCGTTCTCTTTCTCATTCCCTCTCTCTCTCATTCTCTCTCTCTCGGTGTCGTTTCTCTCTCTTTCGTTCACTCCCTCTCCTCCTCCCTCTCCAATATCTTTTTATAAATTAGATCTAGTATTTTTATACATTGTTGTATCTCTCTATTTCTTCCTTTTTCTCGTTGTCTTTCTCTTGGTCTCTCTTCTTTTTCTCTCTCGCCTCCTCCTTATCTGGTTGTCGTGTCTTTCCCCAGTTCCCTTTCCCGTCGTTTTGCTATTCTTCCTTTGGTAGATTTTACCTAGAGACAA
>NW_004800455.1:0-3344 GCF_000002075.1 Aplysia californica | reverse complement strand
ATACATACATAGGATTTTAAAAATCTGTCCCGTGGTTTTATGAACCCTGCATAATTTTGCAAAATTTGATCATTTTTTGCATAATTTCTGATTATTTTCCTTTATCATTCTTTGTTAAAATTAACAGAATCGCATAATTTCACATTTTTGGGCTCAGTTTGCATAATTTTAGAATTTTTCTTGCATAAAACGACGGGGACAGTAAAATGTAAATGGTTATTTTCACTATAAAATATTTACCATGGAATTTAATTAAACTTCAACCGTAACATAAAGTGAAAACCAAGCCATGCTGTGAACTTGAAAACAACCAACTTGTGTCCAGTGCGCTCATGGTAATGACCTTATGTAGAACAATTGCGAGCACCATAAAACTCTTACCAAACTATACTAACCATCATAGCATTACTGATGCCAGGAAGTACCTTTTCTCACTGTCTGATATTTACCAACAGAATGGAAAGAGAGGCGATTGCACAGCAAGCTTCCCTCACTAAGATAAGGGCAGACAGCTCTTTCAAAACTACTAAGAAGAGGAAATTTTAGAGGGATCTTTTAAAAAACAAACAAAAAACTAAACTTCATTCTACCCAGTCTTGACTGCTTTGATTCCAGTTACTGGGGGTATTATTATGTTGTCTCTTATCTTTCGAAAACTACATGTAGTGTCTGTTGTGTGTATCTCGGCTATTCTGCTGGTGTGTTGTATCCGTCTCATCCTGAGTTGACCCTGACAGGCAGGATCGAAGCCCACGTCATAAGTCATCTAGATTGAGTCGGTGGGGATGTAAAACTCTACTGTCTCTACCTTAGTGAAATGACTTCCTCAAGGACACAAGGTCTGGCCTCTGATAGGATTCGAACCCACGACCTTCCGGTTGTGAGTCCGGAAACCGAATCACGATGCCACTGACGCCAGTCGTAGTTTTGGTGGTTCTATTATTCTTATTACATTTACATATAAATACCCCCAACGTGCCCAGCGAAGTGGCCATGCGGCGAATCGAGGCTTCCATTAAATTAAGGGACCCTTAAATTAATCTGTCCCCGCGGTTTAGGCCCCCCCAAAATAATAATGCAAACTGATCCCAAAAATATGAAATTATGTGATTCTGTTAATGTTAATTTTAACAAAGAATGATAAAGGAAAATAATCAGAAATTATGCTAAAAATTTTAATTTTGCTAAATTATGCGGGCTGCATAAAACCCCGGGGACACATTAATACTCCTTTTCTCTCAGTCAAGCATTACAATGAGGATGTAATAATATCATTATATGGCTGCTCGGTGGGTGAGAGATACACTTCTCCAACAACAAAGGGAAGACGCTTTATCCCGATGTATGTACATATTATGTATTAAACTTCAACAGTGGCTTAAAGTAAAAACCAACTGTGAACTAACTTGAAAACAACCAACTTGTGTCCAATGCGCTCCTTCATAACAATAACCTTACGTAGAACAATAATTTGTGAGCACCACAAAAATCTTACTAGACTTAACTAACCATAGCATTACAAGATGCCAGGCAGTATCTTTTCTAACTGTTTTGATATTTTACCAACAGAATGGAAAGAGAGGTGATTGCACAGCAAGTTTCCCTCACAAAGATAAGGGCAGACAGGTCTCTCAAAACTACGGGGAAGAAAATTTGAGAGGGAACTTTTAAAATACGTTATTTTACCCTTTGATCCCAGTTACTGGAGGTATCATTTAGGTTATCTTCTTCTTCTTCTTCTTCTTCTTCTTTTTCTTCTTCTTCTTCTTCTTCTTCTTCTTCTTCTTCTTCTTCTTCTTCTTCTTCTTTTTCTTCTTCTTCTTCTTCTTCTTCTTCTTCTTCTTCTTCTCCTTCTCCTTCTCCTTCTCCTTCTTCTTCTTCTTCTTCTTCTTCTTCTTCTTCTTCTTCTTCTTCTTCTTCGTAGTAGTAGTAGTAGTAGTAGTAGTAGTAGTAGTAGTAGCAGCAGCAGCAGCAGCAGCAGCAGCAGCAGCAGCAGCAGCAGCAGTAGTAGTAGTAGTAGTAGTAGTAGTAGTAGTAGTAGTAGTAGTAGTAGTAGTAGTAGTAGTAGTAGTAGTAGTAGTAGTAGTAGCAGCAGCAGCAGTAGTAGTAGCAGTAGTAGCAGCAGCAGTAGTAGTAGTGGTAGTAGTAATAGTAGTAGTAGTCGTAGCAGCAGTAGTAGTACTACTACTAATAGTAGTAAAATCAACAGCAGCAGTGGTAGCAGTACTAGTAGCAGTGGTGGTAGTAGTAGTATCAGTAGTAGCAGTAGTAGTAGTAGCAGTAGTAGTAGCAGTAGTAGCAGTAAGTGTCCCATCCCAAGACCCCCCCCCCCCCCCATAGGAGCTGCTGTATCTTGACTTGAGCTGGATATATTCAGCACGAACGGGTTCACAGACCACTATGCCCTATGTCACTAGGGCTCTGCAGGGCAATGGCTTTTGTTGTGAGGAAAAGGCACTCTGGTTATCTAGGATAAGACATGATATAAAGACGGAAGTTCACTGACCACACCATGCCTTTAAATCCAGGGTCTTGAAGGGCATTGACTTTTGTTAGGAGGAAAGGACACGAAGGTCACCTCTACGACTGGTCAAGTTCTGAAGATGTGAGTTCACTGACCACAGTATACCTCTGAACTGGTAGTAAGAGATAATAATCTGTCCCCGTGGTTTTATGCACCCCGCGTAATTTAGCAAAATGTGATCATTTTTTTGCATAATTTCTGATTATTTTCCTTTATCATTCTTTGTTTAAAAAACCCCCAGAAAAACATAATTTTGCATTTTTGGGCTCAGTTTGCTTAATTTCATAATTTTTCCTGCTTACAACGACGGGGACAGAATAATGTAATGTGAAGATTGGGCGTTACTACACGCGTTGGACGTTTTTAGTCAACCATCTGTCAAAGTTTAGGACACAAAAAGACACAATAAGGCCTTTCAAGTCAAAGATTTCAATCTTTAAGCAGAGAATTCGGCTGGGACTCTTTCTATCATGATTATGTATTTAAAAAATGTTATAAGTTATAGTTTGGGAATAAAACTGGCCTATTTCGTAAAGAGAAATATTATGTAAATAAGCTTTTTCGGACTTGTCGCTGGACCAAAAGACACATGTGTTGGTGTTTTGTTCAAAGACTTACTGTAAAGAATGACACCGTCTGGCAGAGAATGTATTATCACCCCCCCCCCACCGCCATACACACACACACACTTAAACACAATTCCACATACACTAAAGAATCTGGATTACAAATTGAAATAAATTCACCCTTTTTTTTACTACTCTTCCGGCGGAGCTTTTTGTCGTCAGGCACACACACACACACACACACACACACACAC
>NW_004800454.1:0-3351 GCF_000002075.1 Aplysia californica | reverse complement strand
AACAATAAATCTTGAGAGATATAAAACAATTAGAAGGTCTAGATCTGTACGCTCAAAACAAAAACCGCCTCCGAAATACCACCTCCGTGACTTCCGCTGTGAGGGACAGCTACGCAGGTTTGCTTCGTTTCTCAGTGGAATAATCACAAAGGCCAAAGAAGGACGGAAGCTTTTTGTCAAATATATTTGTCTAAATTCAGGAAATGAATAAATAAAAAATCGGGTTCCGTCATGGGGACCAATCTATCTTTGTGCAGGTACTTTCAACTCTGTAGCTGTCGTTGTTTTATGGGAAAAGTTGCACATGTGTTTCCACGTTGCCAAATATATAGTAGATACTGTGTTTTGTTGCTTTCACTGTCATACTTTTATTCAGTATGGACCACGCCACACATGTCTGTTGTCTGTTGTGTAATTGTAAAGTTTTTGTTGCTGTATACAAAAGATGTGAGTTTCATTACCTTCGTAGAAAATATGAATCTTGTACTACCGACCGTTTTGCTGAGATGTGTATCTCACATTGTCCGGGTTGGATATGACGGCGAGAGTCCAAGCAGCTCTCTCCCTCTTAATGATCAACTTTGTGTGCTTGTATTTTGTAGGCTTAAAAAATCAAATATGTACACGCTCAAAGTAGCACTCTTCCCAACTCGACTTATTGCCAATTTGTACTGTGCATTCGTCACTGTTCCCTCCCCCGCTTTATAAGCGACATAAGTATACAGGGATCTAAAAGCCTATGCGTGGTCAACCCTTTCATACAGCTGTGAATACCGAACAATTACCAAAGTAGTGAGAATAAAATAGAAGAACAAGAAGCGTAGTCTCTTAGGAGATTTTTGAGAATTTCATGGAAGGAAAAGAAATCAAACATGGAAATACTGAAAGAAGGATATTATGTGGTCCACTCACTAAAATAATAAATAGGAAGCGAACAATTAGATGCCGTTTATGGGACAATTGAATCGACATAGTAGCTTTGACATTTTGCTCTTACAGGAAGAACAGAAGGCAGACGAGGCATGGGGGGATCCAGAGACTCTTGCCTGGAAAACCTGTACAGATGAACAATCTGAACCTACTCTTGGTCAGCTCGGTTTTACTCTTTGTGTTAATTGTTCCAAAGTTGCCCAGATGTGTATGTTGTTCTTTCCCTCTATCTTTCTGCAGTTTCTCGTCTATTTGATTTATTTCTATGGCCAAAGAATCTCTATTGTATTTCTAAAAAAAAATTCTGATTAAAACATCTTTCCCAGCTTGCCATTTGGAGTACTTATTTATTTGTTTTCCTCTCCGTCGATGAGATTCTGAGTCTTCTCTCTGTGCCCTTGTTTAGAGTCCAGCTCTCGCATTCCTACAAAAAGGATTGTCTATACGTACGTTTTCAGGGGTTTTATTGTTGTGTTCATTGTTATGTTTCTGTTTGAGAGGATAGGTTTCATCTTGGCGACAGTTTCTTTAGATATTGCAATCCTCTTTTCATGTATCTCTGTTTCACTTTTAGCATCTGGCGTAATTGTGCAACCAAGTTATCTAAAACTGTTAGTCTGTTTTTATTCTTTCGTTCATACATGTGATATCTTGGGATGTCATCACATTTTAAGATCATTATGCCTCCTGTTGTGTTGGCGTTTAGTCGTAAGCCCTTCTCTTCGCTTTTCTTTGTTACTCTGTAATGCGGTCAAAAATTCGTGGCGCAACTAATCATCAAATATCTTTCTAACTTGTGAATCAATGCAACCCATACGTTCAACAACAGTTTGCATCACTGTTTTTTAACTCAATCATACTTCTCAACAATTGGGGTTAGAATAAAACACTTTTCCCCCCCATAAATGTTTATAAAAAACTACAAATCTCCTTCCCGCGGAAAATGGAAGTATTTAAAGATTTTTCGCTTCTCACACACATTAATTTGCTTACGTATGTGGCCTATGTCACAGCTCACCAATGACACTTTTTAATGGTAAAACTTGGAAAACTTAAACAGATGAGTGACGGCGAAACACCAGGCTAACAAACGTTTTTTTAAGCATCCGAGCGGAGAAATGAATGGAGAACCAAGATCCCCGATGTCTGTTTTCGATCTAGTACTTCATAATGATGGTGTGTCGGAGATACGGTTTTTCTACCCAACGTTCCTTTACGCAATAGCCAGCTTGGTATAAGAGTAGCGTAAGTTCTCATCACTCGTAATTGACTAATTCTCACAGTCCGCATAGGGTCTAACTACATTTTCAGCATCTTTACTGAATGAAATCAATCCTAATCAAAATAATGTCTTTTTTGGCCTATGATATCTAGCAATGTCTTCCTGAATTTGGAACTCATTCGGTAATAGATAGCCGTATTGACACTGGCGTTGATCGCATTGAACAAATACACACAAACCCACAACGTGCGATACAACCATTCTTCTTCTCTGTTATAGTCAAATTCTGGCCTAAGCAGAGTCACAAAGGATAGGACTTCTGCCGGGACGAAAGTGACCAGGATTACCAAGGACACTAAGATGACCATCTTGACCACTCGGTCTTCTTTAGATGCTCTTGCAGGTTTTTTAGAGTTGATGTGAGTTTGTCGAATCGATGCTTTGCCTTTTTCCTCAGGACAAAGATTAAAACTGTAGTTGAAAGTGACAGACACACGAAGGAACCAATCTGCAGACATATATGGACATAATATAAGACCAAAATTCCAAAACGCTCCTGTTCCAGGTGAATCCTATACCAAATAAGGTCACGTTGTCGGTTGATGTTAGTGACGTCACTCTGATGGCGGAGAGTGCCGGCAAAATGCTTCTCAGACCATCACAGAAAATCAGAACGAGACAGACGGCTGTGACCTTGGGGGTGACAATGTCCTTGACCCTGAGAGGAAGTGTGACACACAGACACCTCTCTATGGTGACAAAGACAGCGATCCAACAACTACAGGAGGCGAAGGTGTAGATGGGATAGCTAGCTGTGGAATAAAAATACCGGCAGTATTGTGTATGATAATTAATATTGCTAAACAAATAACGATGTGGTAACACAAGATGCAAAATGCCAAGCATTCCTTAAAATAATAAATATCGTAATTTCATTATTACAGATTACAAATGTCACTTCTTCTTCTTCTCCTTCTTCTTCTTCTTCTTCTTCTTCTTCTTCTTCTTCTTCTTCTTCTTCTTCTTCTTCTTCTTCTTCTTCTTCTTCTTCTTCTTCTTCTTCTTCTTCTTCTTCTTCTCGGGTTTTTATAACTAGGGCTTGAAAGAGAAACAAAGCACGTAGGCCAAGTTAAAAACATAAAATGTAACGGATCTTGTTGTGGGTAGTCGACGAGGCCGGGACGTCTCCGAGAGGGGGT
>NW_004800453.1:2281-3343 GCF_000002075.1 Aplysia californica | reverse complement strand
TATCTGTCACAGTCAACACTAGCTGGGAGGGATACAACACAACAACAGAAAGACGAAAATACTCGTAAAAAAAAAAACACCAAAAAAATCCTCTCCATCCGGGAATCGAACATGTTTCTTCTGAGAACGACAGCGTAAGAGTAAAACTACTACGGTATTCCATGGACGCTGTTCCTTATCCTCCCTCATGTATTTTTGTTGTTGTTGGGTTTTTTTGTTGTTTTTTTGTTTGTTAAGTAAGAGTTTTACAGCACTTGCGGCACAAAAAGGTCATTTATGTGCCCAAGATTAGAGATGTTACAAGGAAGTAACAAACACAAAAAGAAGGAGGAGAGATAAAGACAACAGATGTGAGCACCCTCCAACCACCAACTCCCTCATGTTTAAAGAAAATTAGTACAAGTGACAACAAAAGCAACAGGGACATAAAGAAAAAAGTAAAACATACCCATCTGAAAAATAAAAAACAAACAAAAAGAAAAAATCTGTACCGGTACCGACATTTTTACTTTCGAGAACATTTTTTACCACCTTTCGGGAACTTTTTAGAAAAGGAAGAAGACGATTTTAAGATGCTGTCTCTCACTACATTAAGTCTGGGCTATGGCTGGACACTCCCATGTCTGAGGGAGAAAATCACAGACTACTCACTCACTCTCTCTTTCTCTCTCTCACTCTCTCTCTCTCTTTCTCTGTCTCTTTCTCTCTCTCTATTTCTTTCTTTCTCTCTCTCTCTCTCTCTACTCTCTCTCTACTCTCTCTCTATCTCTCTCACTGTCTCTCTCTCCACAAGGCTGACATGGGTCTACGCTTTTCTCTCTTTCGTTTCGTTCTTTCCTTTCTGTTTTTTTTAAAAGCTTTCTTTCCTTTCGAAGAGTGAGCGGGAATGTAGTTGTATTCCAGCGAAACGATGATTTCGTACAATGTTTTGTGGGGAAAGGAGTGAGGTTTAAATTTCATAACTGAGAGGCTAGAATGGGGGAGGGGGTGTTAAAGTGAGATGTTAGTGTGTGTGTGTTTCTGTGTGTGTGTGTGTGTGTGTGTGTGAGTGTGTGTGTATGT
>NW_004800453.1:0-838 GCF_000002075.1 Aplysia californica | reverse complement strand
CTGGTTAAGTGCTCAAACACTATCAAACTGACAAGATCTTTCACTGTCTATAGCTGGGTACCCATTCCCACCTGTGTGAAGTGAGGAAAATTCGTGTAAAGTGTCTTTCCCAAGGACACAACGTCGGGCCCGCGGTCGAACCCCTCGAACCCGCAACCTCACGATTACAAGTCCGGTAGCCTAACGAAATGTGTCGCAACATTGCCGTTTGTTTGCAGCTTATTATCGAACATAATTGATATTATAAACATAATATTGATGTGTATGCTTCGTCTTTAAAGAGTTAAAGGTGGAGTAAACACATACACACACACACACACATACACAAACACACACACTCTCTCTCTCACACACACACACACACACACACACACACACACATAAACACACATACACACATAAACACACACAGATAAACACACACACACAAACTCACACACATACACACAAACACACACACACACACACACACACACACACACACACACACACACACACACGTGTGGCGTATACAAGCAAACAAAAAGTTCGTTTTCACCAAAATCTATTTTACACATACAGAATTTAAAAAATCACTCTCTTTGCTTGAAAAAAAAGTCAAACTACATGTAACTAAAAATAAGATGTATGTGTAGATAAAGGTGTTTTTAGACCAGTTATAAATGCGGACAACGGTACTGCTTTTCTCAAATGCAGTTGGAGGAAATTCGTCTCTTAAAGGAGCAGCCTTTTTAGAGAAATTTCAATTTTCTTAAAATTTTTGCCTCGCCCACATGAAAGTTTCGTCTCATGGCTTCCTTCACGGCGTCTCAAGAAGCAATATCTTACTCAAGTGTCT
>NW_004800452.1:2797-3357 GCF_000002075.1 Aplysia californica | reverse complement strand
GAAGATGAGGAGGAGAAGGACAACAACAACAACAACAAAAATACCATCATCACAACTACCACCACCAACAACAACTACAAAGACACCAACAACTATAATAAAACACAGTACAATTTTGCTCATAACAGTTGACCGCCAAGCATTAGCGGGCATAGGGAGAAACAGAGGCTTCGTGTAAGACGAAGATCCTAGGCGATGTCGTATATCGATAACAAGAGTCGTTAGCGCTGTAGCAGCCGTGTAATACTCGCACGGTCTTCTGTGTGTGGAAAATCAATGCTGGAATTGACTTGTTTATAGGACCAACGGGTGTTCAGAGAAGATGGCATTTTGTCCTGCTCCACAGATTGAGTTCTGGTCGGCAAAGAAACTTGTGCATTTTGTTCTTCCACGTTTTCGTTTCCTCTCCACACCTCCCGCTCCCTCCGCTTTGTCTCTCATTCTGCAACGTGTCGTCTCTCTCGTACTCCTCTTCTTTCTCCCAGCTCTCCTTCTCTTTATCGATACGCTTATCTGTCGGTCTCTCTCTCTCTCTCTCTCTCTCTCTCTCTCTCTCTCTC
>NW_004800452.1:0-1020 GCF_000002075.1 Aplysia californica | reverse complement strand
GAGGGGGGGTGGTTTATTTTTTTTAATTTCTCGGACAAGACTGACAGAATCTGGAGTTCATTACATTATGTCAGAGGACAATGTGATAAGTCCGTGATGTTCTGTCCCGTCTTTGGATCTAGTTCTAGTAAGAGTTTTACGGCACTTGCAAGATACATAGTTCATATAAGTGCCGGAAATTAGAGGCGTCGCAGGAGAAAAAAACAGAAGCAGAGATAGGGACGATAGATGAGGGTGATAGATGTTTGATGAGAGAGAGGGAACAAGCCAAACCAGAGCACCCACCGACAACCACCCCCAGTGCCGTCTTGTAATGAAACAGGAAAATTACACTTTCTGGATAAATGTCGCTGAACACTCCGAGCAAGTGTGATGTTGCTTCTTCTATTGAGGTTGTCTCAGCCCCGTCCAGCAGTTGCATTTCTCCCCATAAAATAGCCTTTGTTTCATGGCCTTCTAGCTACTTCAAAGTTTTTAATGTTAAGACAATGAATCCCCTTTTAAGAGGCAGACAGGACAAAGGAGCAACGTTCCATCAACACACCTTTGCAGTTTCATTTTCCGTTTTCAATTCATTCCCCAAAGGGCAAACAACTCTGAAGACTATAAAATCCAACAATTATCAAAGACGTCAAACACTTCAAAATTGTTTATAATCTCCTGCTGGTTGCTAGGAACCCATTTACAGCGGTGTGGAAAATGCAAACAGAGAGCTAGGGGAAAGTGTTTTCCTCAGAACGTGTTGGAATCATAAAGCAAACAACAGTTTGTTTTACATGTTTTTTGTTTTGTTTGTTTGTTGTTGTTTTGTTGGTTGGGTTGTTGGTTTTTTTTTTGGTATTTTGTATGCCAGCATAAAAGTATATCGGCAGAAATGGGCAACACATACTCGTGTCGATCAGATCTTTGGTGATATAAAAGACCAGATCAATACTCAATAATTAATTTCTTTTTGCCTTTACTGATGTCGATATGGCCCACTTAGAGGCACCAGTGAGTAAACACTCACATTCACTGTTT
>NW_004800451.1:2668-6315 GCF_000002075.1 Aplysia californica | reverse complement strand
TCTTTATAGAGGCCTATATATATATATATATATATATATATATATATATATATATATATATATATATATATATATATATAATATAATAATATATGTATAGAAGGAGGTTTGTCTCCTGGTTTCAGTGGTGAAATTTGGGAGAAAATACATGGCTGTGAAGTGGTAACTCCAATAGCTAAGATCACTCCTTAGAAACTGAAAAATGACTATATTTTGTGTTAAACAATGTTTTTCAGTAAAATTCACATGGATGTGTTATTATACTTAAAAGATGTTGAGCCAAAAAATAAAAATTCTATAAAAATTTCCAAACTGGCATGATGCATGTTTCTACAATTTGTTTTATTTCGACGGAGCGCCTGATTTCACCATACACTGTCAATAATTATTGTAAGAAACCAGCCAGCTTGTATCTCTCTATATATATGTGAGGCGTGTTGACAAAATGAGTTAATTCGCGCAATCCAAGAATGGAAATATTGGACGAAAATTTACCTGCTTAGGTCAGATTTATTTATTTATTTTTATTTGATGTTATTTTGTTCAAAGTCTACTGTGTCTTTTATTGTTCGCAACACTTACAAATTGTACAAACTCCACCTATAAAGTTGATGTATTAATTGCCATAAGGCCAAAATCTGAGAAGTAACTAATTTAGTCACCACACCTCACACACACACACATATATATATATATATATATATATATATATATATATATATATATATATATATATAGAATTGACTCATATTTTGTTATCTCAATACGCATGTAATAATATTGTTATGACTGTACAAATACTACTGACAAGATCAATATGATAATACTTTAAGTACTTCTTGTAGTTCGGTTCATGGTCTAACTGTCCACGTATTCTCTATTTCATGTGACAAGTGTACAGCGATGGCATCCTCCGACCAGCTGAAGTCTTTGCCATCTCAGCGTAAGTTGATCTGGGAGAATTACAATGAGCAGAAGACACAACACTGGCCAGCCAGGGGGAGGCATATACTGGCGCACTACGATGACGAAGGCATCGTTGTTTATCAGGCGTTCAACAAAGCTATAGCTGAGTACGCGGTCAAATTTCAAAGGTTTGTAGTTCATTTCGTGAAAAGTTTTGAAAAGAATTTTGTTCTAAATTAAGTTTTTCCAAAGAATTTTCTTTCTCCTCATTATCCTGTGCGGATCATGGTTGGAGCTGGTGCCACTGGTATGTCCTACTTCTTTGCTTTCCCTTTGTTTTTTCTGTCTGTTGGCCTTATTTTTTCCCCAGCACTGAATGACCATTTATTCTGTTGATTTTCTTATTAAATATATTTAACTCGAACAAATCATTATCCTGGTATCGGCAGAGTATTCTAAATTGTATAATTCTTTTTGTGCGAAAATCTCTTTGTGTTGTCTTGTTTAATCATTTTGTTGGAATGCATCACATTTAATTTATCTCTCTTTGGGGTGGGATGCCTCATCCTACTCAGCCTGGGTTTGTCCTGACATGCAGGGTCATGGGGTCAAGCAAGCCTGCCAGCTAAATGTGTCACAACGCGGTGGAATATCAGGCGCTCGTCAATTTTTGGGCATATGGAGTTATTGGTATCATCTTAAAGTTTGTTTATTTGTCTTGCTTTCAGTGAAAAAATTACCCATCTATATTTAATAAATGTCATGGGATTTGCTATTGAAGGAGGTGGGGTTTCGGAGGTAAAAATAGTGAGAGAATGGCCGCCAAAATTTGATGAATACCATACCTGGAGAGCCCTGGGAAACTGAAAATTTACATTTTTGGTACTTTATTGATAAAAGATATTTACGCAAAAAAATATAAATTTGATTAATATTGTCAAACCGAAAGAAAATTGCCAGTTTCTTCAATTTCATTATTTTGACGAGTGCCTGATTTCACCATGCTGCCCCACAAATTGTGTTGTAAGAGGAATAAAAATCATCCAATAAGACTACTCTCTGGCAGTTTTGATGACTCAAGCTGCACAGTGGAACAAAGACTCGAAGATACTGAACTCTAATCACAAACGTTTCCTTTTTGTCTTTATTTTTACTTCTTCTATTTGACAATGACAATGACAATCTTTATTCTTCTCGCAGGGAGAAATTTGTCTTGGTCGTTAACAATTCCTGTAGACATTACAAAAGTTAGACCGAAAGGTGCACTCACGCAAACGCACAACAAGACAGGACATTAGGCAAAGTAAATACATGTCTCTTGGGCTGGGACAACTCACTCTGTAAAACAATTTGAAGAAGTTAATGGATGTTTTTCGATTGGCACTTAGCTACTCCCCACTTATTTTTCCACTTTTGTGTTCATCTTCCAGATTTGGCGGTCCGGCTTACCGGTTTGAGCGCATGTCTTGGATCAAGACAAACTTCATGTGGATGATGTATCGATGCGGCTGGGCCAGTAAACCCAATCAGGAACACGTGCTGGCAATCAGGATCTCTCGGGCCGCTTTTGAAGATATTCTCTCTAAGGCTTTAACAATGGAGGTTTGCTATCATGTTGACTTTCAGAAAGTTTTCGTTTACACTTGCACTTGCTCTCACATGCTTACCACCACACACTCATGCTCATACTCACACAATGTACATACTCTTTTTTTTTTCATGAATGAAAGCCTGCTCACATGTTGGCTTACACCCTCACACACACACTCTTTCATGTATGCAAGCATGCTAACACACAAATGTTTAAAAAAATTTTTTTTTTACCCTGCCCAATTTTATCTTCTGGCGCTTTTGTGTTTAGTAATAACAACCAACTGTGCAGCATTTTGGATTTTGAAATTAGCTGTTAGTCTTAGAGTAAACACACCGGAGAATGTTCCACATATGTATAAATAAATAAATAAATAAATAAATATTTTTCTTCACTCTTATAACGTTTATTGGGACTGGATTTTTTTTTGTCCCGTGTCCTGATGTTGGTGCCCACATTTCATTTATTTGTTGGTTATGTAAGAATGTATTGACATGGTGCAACTTGTTATGTTTTCTAGAGAAACGAAACAAGGGAAAGGGGGAATAGTTAAGTCAGTGATGATGATGATGATGATGATGATGATGATGATGATGATGATGATGATGATAATGATGACGTTTCTGTTATTGCCAACGTCAACAGAAGCAGAAAGAGCAGTCTGTCTCCGCAGACAAGTTACAAGTTCGGCTACAGTGGGACCCCGACCACAACCCCCAGGGGGGCCCTGCTGCCTCACGACGGGCCATACAGCTGGGTCTCAAGGGACAGGTAGTGTAATAATAATAATAATAATAATAATAATAATGGTAGTGTAATAATAATAATAATAATAATACAGTAATAATAATAAACGGTAGTAATAATTATTATAATAATACGGTAATAATAATAATAATTTGATAAATATAATAATAATAATGATAATAATAATACTAATAATGGTAGAGTAATAATAATAATAATACTATAATAATGATAATAATAATACTAATAATAATAATAATAATAATAATAATACGATAATAATAATAATAAAAATAATAATATATAACATTTATATAGCACATTTCCGAAAAAAAGTATCCCAATGCGCTTTACATTGGAATACTCATTTTCAAAACCTTTAGTACTACTTCCTTTCTTCTTA
>NW_004800451.1:0-2568 GCF_000002075.1 Aplysia californica | reverse complement strand
TATATATAGAATTGACTCATATTTTGTTATCTCAATACGCATGTAATAATATTGTTATGACTGTACAAATACTACTGACAAGATCAATATGATAATACTTTAAGTACTTCTTGTAGTTCGGTTCATGGTCTAACTGTCCACGTATTCTCTATTTCATGTGACAAGTGTACAGCGATGGCATCCTCCGACCAGCTGAAGTCTTTGCCATCTCAGCGTAAGTTGATCTGGGAGAATTACAATGAGCAGAAGACACAACACTGGCCAGCCAGGGGGAGGCATATACTGGCGCACTACGATGACGAAGGCATCGTTGTTTATCAGGCGTTCAACAAAGCTATAGCTGAGTACGCGGTCAAATTTCAAAGGTTTGTAGTTCATTTCGTGAAAAGTTTTGAAAAGAATTTTGTTCTAAATTAAGTTTTTCCAAAGAATTTTCTTTCTCCTCATTATCCTGTGCGGATCATGGTTGGAGCTGGTGCCACTGGTATGTCCTACTTCTTTGCTTTCCCTTTGTTTTTTCTGTCTGTTGGCCTTATTTTTTCCCCAGCACTGAATGACCATTTATTGTGTTGATTTTCTTATTAAATATATTTAACTCGAACAAATCATTATCCTGGTATCGGCAGAGTATTCTAAATTGCATAATTCTTTTTGTGCGAAAATCTCTTTGTGTTGTCTTGTTTAATCATTTTGTTGGAATGCATCACATTTAATTTATCTCTCTTTGGGGTGGGATGCCTCATCCTACTCAGCCTGGGTCATTGGGTCAAGCAAGCCTGCCAGCTAAATGTGTCACAACGCGGTGGAATATCAGGCGCTCGTCAATTTTTGGGCATATGGAGTTATTGGTATCATCTTAAAGTTTGTTTATTTGTCTTGCTTACAGTGAAGAAAATTACCCATCTATATTTAATGAATGTCATGGGATTTGCTATTGAAGGAGGTGGGGTTTCAGAGGTAAAAATAGTGAGAGAATGGCAGCCAAAATTTGATGAATGCCATGCCCGGAGAGCCCTGGGAAACTGAACATTTACATTTTTGCCCCTTTATTGAACGTTTTTCAGTAAAATCCACTCAGAAAGGTGTTTTTTAAATAGACATAACATAAAAGAGATTTATGCAAAAAGTATAAATTTGATAAATATTGTCAAACCGAAAGAAAATTGTCTGTTTCCAATTTCATTATTTTGACGAGCGCCTGATTTCACCACGTTGCCCCACAAATTGTGTTGTAAGAGGAATAAAAGTCATCCAATAAGGCTACTCTCTGGCACTTTTGATAGCTCAAGCTGCCCAGCGGCACAAAGACTCGAAGATACTGAACTCTAATCACAAACGTTTCCTTTTGTCTTTATTTCTACTTCTTCTATTTGACAATGACAATGACAATCTTTATTCTTCTCACAGGGAGAAATATGTCTTGGTCTTTAACAATGGCAGTAGACGTTACAGAAGTTACACCAAAAGGTGGACTCACGCAAACGCACAACAAGACTACAAGACGTATGGTCAAGTAAATAACGAGACTACAGGACATTAGGCCAAGTAAATACAGGTCTCACGTGCTGGGACAACCCGCTCCGTAAAACAATTTGAAGAAGTTAATGTACATGTTTTTCGATTTGCACTTAGCTACTCCCTACTTATTTTTCCACTTTTGTTGTTCATCTTCCAGATTTGGTGGTCCGGCTTACCGGTTTGAGCGCATGTCTTGGATCAAGACAAACTTCATGTGGATGATGTACCGATGTGGCTGGACCAGTAAACCCAATCAGGAACACGTGCTGGCAATCAGGATCTCTCGGGCCGCTTTTGAAGATATTCTCTCTAAGGCTTTGACAATGGAGGTTTGCTATCATGTTGACTTTCAGAAAGTTTTCGTTTACACTTACAGTTGCTCTCACATGCTTACCACCACACACTCATGCTCATACTCACACAATATACATACTCTTTTTTTTTTCATGAATGAAAGCCTGCTCACATGTTGGCTTACACCCTCACACACACACTCTTTCATGTATGCAAGCATGCTAACACACAAATGTTTAAAAAATTATTTTTTTTTACCCTGCCCAATTTTATCTTCTGGCGCTTTTGTGTTTAGTAATAACAACCAACTGTGCAGCATTTTGGATTTTGAAATTAGCTGTTAGTCTTAGAGTAAACACACTGGAGAATGTTTCACATATATAAATAAATAAATAAATAAATAAATATTTTTCTTCACTCTTATAACGTTTATTGGGAAGTTAAAAAACTTTTCTGTTTTTGTTGTTGTCCCATGTCCTGATTTTGGTGCCCATAAGAATGTACTGACATGGTGCATATTGTTAAGTCTTTTAGAGAAACGAAACAAGGGAAAGGGGAATAGTTAAGTCGGTGATGATGATGATGATGATGATTATGATGATGATGATGATGATGATGATGATGATGATGATGACGTTTCTGTTATTGCCAACGTCAACAGAAGCAGAAAGAGCAGTCTGTCTCCGCTGACAAGTTACAAGTTCGGCTACAGTGGGACCCCGACCACAACCCCCAGGGGGGCCCTGCTGCCTCACG
>NW_004800450.1:0-3352 GCF_000002075.1 Aplysia californica | reverse complement strand
TACTACTACACTACTACTACACTACTACTACTACTACTACTACTACTACTACTACTACTACTACTACTACTACTACTACTACTACTACTACTATTACTGCTGCTGCTGCTGTTGCTACTTTACTACTTCTTCTGCTAAATTGTATTAATACTACTAATAATATTTACGGCAATCATCATCACCATTGTCATCATCTTTATCACAATCATAATCATAATAATAATAATAACACATTAACGGCCATAATCACAATAATAATGACACCATTAATAAAAGAATATATAGTAATAATAATAATAATAATAATAATAACAGTCAAACCCCGCTATACCGCCTACCTTGGTACAAACATAAAGTTGGCGGTACATCAGGACTGGCAGTATAACGGGATCGATAGCACCGATTGCCATCTTGACAAATGATACACTAGTAAATATAATATATACTAGCCGAAATCAAAACGTGGCTAGCCAGTCTTGACTCATCTGAATCTGTATTGAGCGATTGCCCTGTGCGGGGGTAAAACATGTAGATCTAGAGCTAGGTCCTGCTGAACTTTACTTGAAAGTTTTGCTCAACCAGAAGCTTAAAAACGTGTCAAGGACTGTTCACGTACAGGTTTTTGTTTTGTTTTGTTTTGTTTTTTTGTTTTTACGGGGTATTCGTCAGTCCTCAGGCCACCTCAGAACTAATAGGGGGTGCCCACATACGCAATCGCATCAGGTCGATCTGGTAATCGAGGCAAGCCAAATTGAGCGCGCAAAGAGTCCATCGTGGCCCAACCGATCGACTCGGTCGGTGACCTTCAAAAACAAACGGGTTTGTTTTCAGGCCCTCGAATCGCGTAATCGGGTGGTTTGCAGCCAATCACAACAAGGCTGAGTCACGTGTCCATGTTGACACTCGAAATCCGGAGGCGCCCTCTTTGAAAAAGTGTAGACTTTGCGAACAGAGTTACCCTACTTGTGAGGAAATAAAAAGCGGAACTAACAAACTGTGCTATTCCTATTCTTCTTCTGGAGAACAGAAGTGTAGCTTCAAAATGAAGACTGCAGCACCATCTGAACCAATGCGCGGACTTTTGCAGACTCTTTTTTGGCCGAGTGAACTAGAGCTATCTACTTATAAACGATCTTTGATAATAGAAAGTTATCGATGTAACTATAGTAACCATGTTTATGGGATTCCAGGCTGCTGCAGCACTGCAACCGGGAACTGGGGACTTGAGCCCTGAAGCCATTGAGGTTAAAGGTTTCTCTACTGTAACTTCCAGGTCGTCGGGCACAATCGCGGCGGAGTTGTAGAGTGCGCTGGCGCCACCAGAAATCGACACAACCCCACGACCCGACCAGACCCGATCCGCTCTCGCTAGTGGGCACCCCCTACAACTACTACGCGTAGACTTGGCCGTGGATCTTTATACGGGGTGCCCACTACGGCTGGATCGGGCCGATCGCCTGAAACTGAAAACAAACTCGTTTGTTTTTGAGGCGATCGAGTCGGGCGATCGGCCCGATCCCAGCCGTAGTGGGCACCCCGTATTACAATGCAAACGCTTCACGGGCGTCCACCGGCCGCCTTATCATCGGGCTGAGATCTGGCGACGCTAAGTATTTTACTGACAGGTCAAGGTGGCGCAGTTCCTTTGTTGTTTTTTCAGGCCACTTTGAAATGTCATTCCATTTTTGTATGTATTTTGTTTGTTTGAGAAAGCTGTTTTACGGCGCTCGCAACTGCATAGGTCCTATGAGCGCGCGGGACACACCTAATATTTTCAGTTGGTAGGAAATTTTGAATTTTGCCCGGGTGGCGGCCGAAGCCTACTCTTATCGATTTTAGACCACCAAGGGATCTTTAACGTGCGCAACTTGCACACGGGCCCTCCGAGATTTTTCGCCCTTGTCCGAGAAGGCTAGGTGTAGATCTTTCCTACCAGATCAGGGGTGTGGCAGAAAGACAGCAGTAAGGAGGAGCCAAGGAGTAGCAGTAGAAAGGCTGCAGAAAGAGTCAGGAGCCCAGAGGAGGGGGCAAAAGAAGTGAGGGAGTGGGGGCAGAAAGTGGAAATAAAGCAGACAACAGAACATTGCAGAGAGCAGGAAAGGAGGATAAAGGAGACAATTTTAGAGAAGACAATTTTTTGGTCGCTACCCGGATTCCAACCCGCGACCTTTGAATGAGAGGCCAACACCTTAACCTCTAGGCCACGAGAGCCACCCCCCCCCCCATTTATATATATATATATATATATATATATATATATATATATGTATATATATAAACAAAACCAGAAAAGATTACTGTTGGAGCTGATTTTCTCGTAGGGGAAAGAAAATTACCTAAAGAAATATTGTATAATAAGCTAGCGTCTATTTGGTGTCTTCCTCGAGTTTAAGTGTGTTGAAGTAGACAATATTAAGCAGAGATCTAAAGAGTCTCTGACAAAGTGTACTGAAGGCGAAGGAGCAATTTTGAAATCCTGATTTTATGGAAGCTTTACAAATTTACATGAAAATATTGCTTTTGATGGAAGATTTAACAAATATGAATGGTTCTATCAAGACATTTTTACCATTCCAGTGGCGTGATTTGCTTTTTTTAAATTAAAAAAAGCATGTCCCTTGCTCTATGTGTTGTCACACGATTTCAGGAACATTCAGAAAACCAGTACAGTGGAAACCTGATATAACAGGGATGGTGGGAGTAGAGAAAATGTCCTGTTATATCCGATCCCTGTTAAATCAGAAATGCTAGGAAAGTAACTTATAAGTAAGCATTTGTGGACTAATCCAGATGTACTTATTCATGGGTAGTTTCCCTTGCCACAAGTACCCACGAACAGGGGTTTTGGCACCAACTTTCGCCTTGCCTCCTTAAACCACATCAGGAGAGCTTGGTCCACGACATCTGCATCGGGTAGTCTCAGTCTCATGTTCTTTCCATCCAGAGCAAACTTTCCATTGAAGTATGCTACCACTATCTTCTCTCTATCCTTGATAATGGTGTGAATCGACCCTTGTGGAATGTCGAACTGACGACAAATCTCTGCCTGTGGAGCTTGCTTTTTGTCAACAGCCTGGATTATTTCGTATTTTTGTCAATTGAAAGTGAAAGGCATTTTATCTAGCGCTTGACATCGTTGGTGACACACTATGCGTGCGTGTTGCTAGGTTTCAGGCCAGATCGATGTCTGCGGCACACCGCAGCCCTCTCTCGCTTCACACGCTGCGTGTGCCTGCAGTGGCATGGCTTGCGTGGGCTTGCTCCATCACTGCGTTACTCTGTCTCTCGGTCTCTCTCTCTCTCTCTCTTACGTTTTACTCATTGTTAACGAGCCTTTGTCCCTGCTATAACC
>NW_004800449.1:2140-3354 GCF_000002075.1 Aplysia californica | reverse complement strand
TTGTTGACTCCTAGCTGTATTTCTGTTCAACTGTTGGTTCATTATTGTTGCTAGATTTCCCATTCAACAACACTTAACAATAAACCACCAGTCAAACAAATATGAAGTTATGAGTCCAAAAGCTTTTAAAATTTGGCACCCTCACAATTTCCAGTTCGTGACTACCATCGTTTTTCCCCTGTAGTCTTCATGTACTTTTAACACTTGTGAAAAAAAAACATTTTCTGCCCACAACATTATTAAAATTAAGACAATTTTAAAAGGAGGTGGGCCATGTCGATCCTGCCTTGCAGTGTGAGATACTTCCCAACACAGAGATAGAATTTTTTTTGTTGAAACTACCATTCCCATTTCCACAAGGGATCTGAACTCTCATCTTTTGTGCACAAGGTAGAGAGCCTATCCATTACACCATGCCCTGAGTTGTGTATGCCTTAATGCTTTAACCATTCTAGCAATTCCACTACATGTACATGATATATTATTGTAATTCCCCTTGTGTGCTGCCTTTTCATATATGTGCAATTTATTTCCCTGTTTGGTTGTACAGTATGTTTACATATATACAGAAATATGTCCATTTCGACAAATATGATGTATTTATGATGCTGGGAATTGTATTAAAAATGCTAATCATTAATGGTTTTGTTTTGATTATACGTTGTAGCTAAAGATTGAATATGAATTACGCCTCCATTGAAACAATTTAGATCATTTAGAAGGCAGGATGCCTCGCCCCTGCCTCTCGGGGCCAATTCAGGCTAAGAGGGATACATGTACAACGAAGCACATATGAAAGACTGCATGAAAAAATTCTCAAGCCAACTGTTGGTTCCATGGAAATAAGAGTTAATTGAGGAAGCAAGAGAAGTAGACAATCATTACAAATTGACAAGTACTCTTTTGGACATGCTGTTCACAACATTCTCATTCATGTCTTGACACCGTGGATTCAGGCACTCTTCAAATTTTGGGCATGTGGAGTTAGTGGTATCATCTTAAAGCTTGTTCATTTTCTATCTTTCAGTGAAAAAAATACCTATGTTAATGTATCTTTAAAAGAAGTCGCGATATTTGTGACTGAAGGAAGTGGGGTCGCCTGATTTCAGAGGTAAAATAAGAAAATAAATGAGAAAATGGCCTCCAAAGGTTGGTATTTTCCAATCCCTGAGAGTCCTTGGAAAATTTACATTTTTTGTGCCTTTAGTCAACGA
>NW_004800449.1:0-1193 GCF_000002075.1 Aplysia californica | reverse complement strand
AACCAGGGTTGTCAAAACAGCACACGGTGTCACTTTTCGCCTGATTCTGTTACCTTTAGTTAGCGTGACTCAGCAGCCCGCCGGAGCTCCCCGGCTCGTGGTCACGGGGTTAATGAGCCCTGAAGCGACTTTGCCGGTGTCAGTTAGGAAGTTCACATTTTTTACTATGTTTAAAACGATATAACTTCTTCCCCATCCCATACAGCAAACCATTACGCGAATGCACTAAAAGCTCTATGTCTTGAGATTTATTCTGTGTTAGAATGGTTAATTTCTGTGACTTAGTTTTTGTTCTAGACAAGTTTTTGTAGAGTACCCAATTTGTCCTATTTAAGTTTCAAACTTATGAATAAATGATGGTAAATTTTAAAAAGGCACGACAGATCTCTCCAAAATCTATGTTAAACTGACTACGAATATCATGTCTTTTACCATGAGAAATATTTTAAATCTGTGCGAATAGTAATAGTCAAGTTATAAGAGAAGAAAGATGCACATCTGCATTTTTTAACTAAAGACAATCAGTGTTAACTCTTATTTTACTATTAAAGGCTACACCCCCAAAGTCAAATTTCGGCTCAAAATTATGGAATTTGAGTTGTAGGCATTTTTAGCTTCCTCTGCCTCGCCTACAACTATTTCATCGTCTAAGAACCCCCAAAAACCGTACTTTTTCCCATACCGGGCATGTTTGTGACCGCCATTTCCTCATAATCATAAAGTCAGTATTTTATTTTTCTTTATTGGCCGTTTTCTCAAAACGCGAATTTTCTCTATACCCTTTTTAAATAACTCCACCATTTTTCATCCAATCTTTATGAAATTTTCACAGAATGAAGAGAAGAGGTAATGCTAAAAATTTGTGTGTTGAATTTTTGATATATGGAATAGATTTTTGTTGGTGGTGTCTGGAGTGTGGATTTTCACGGATTTTTCGCAAACTTGAATGTTACCTCAGGAAAAAATTCATAAAAAATTTTCTAACTCGTTTAGGAAAAAAACAACAGACAAATTTTTAGATCTGATGTTTGTGAACATGAATGCAAAAAAAACCCAATCAATTTCCATGAGCGATAAGTGCGGTATTCATTACGCAAGACATGTCAACAAAATCCAATATGGCCGCCGTATCCATGGAAACGAAAATTTTTAAAAATCAAATTTGATTGCGGATTCTAAGACTCCTTACTATG
>NW_004800448.1:3003-3362 GCF_000002075.1 Aplysia californica | reverse complement strand
TCTCTCTCTCTCGATGCCATCTCGAACTGCATTATTACTCCTTATTAATTTGAACTGACCAATTTACATCATACTACTCAATCAGATGCTTACATTTTTTTTAAATAATGAAAATGTCCTACAGTTAAACTCACTTAAGAAATTATTGTCTGGTTTCAGCGAGATGAAAAGAAGAACTTCACAATGTTTGCAGACATCTCGTATGACGAAACGAACCGTCGTGTTCGCGAGGTTGAGTACTTGGAGGAGGGGGACACCCGCGAATTCTACGATGTCCTGTACCTGCACAACATCGTGAGCAACCTTAAGAATATTAATAATAGTAATAATAATAATAATAAAAAAAAAAATATAATAAT
>NW_004800448.1:0-1948 GCF_000002075.1 Aplysia californica | reverse complement strand
ACTCGTTTATATTTGTTTTTGTAGATGTTTTACAGCTCTCACAACTGCATAAGGTCATATAAGCGCCAAGGGGTGGATGCCAACAAAGAAGTCCAAACGGCGAATCAGTCTTACTCTGCTCATCTATCTAGCTTCAACAGCACAAAGTCTGCTTCGACTATCAAGGCACCCCGGAATTAGCGGGCCGCAAGAGTGTGAAAAACATAAAAAAGAAGTAGAGGAAAATGACAATAGTAAGGATAAGGAAAGAAAAAGCAGCAGTTCCCTGTTGCAGTTCAGGCACAGTTATGAGCATGACATTGATGGATCAGCCCATTTACAATTCTACTGTGCATAAGAACATGTTAATGTCCCCCCTTTGGGGATGGCCAAAATACACTTCAGTCAGTAGCACCGCCCCTGGGGATGATTGATATATATCATATTGACGTTGAAAGTCGTAAACCGTTTAAGTCTTGAAACTATACTTTTGAGATAAACACAAAAAACGGTTTCGATATTATTTTTTCCAACGTATTATTTTATTTTTAATTCTGACAATAACAGGATGTTACCATTGAATAATTATGTAATTTTAAAGGCCAAATTTTGTTAAGATTCTATAAAATCAGACTTACACGTTTTGCCGTCTCAGAATTGACAGCAACATACATGGTTTGGGATACGGTTTAACTTAGTTTTTTTCCGAGTGCAAATTTGAGAGGTACACGAGTTGCGCCTATAAAATGTTTTAAAAATTAAATGTTAATTAAATGAATAATTTCGATTAGGCCTAATGTTACACGATTTTGTCAAAAAACAATATGAGAAATGATTTTCTGTTTTGGGAGAGGATAGTCCTACATTTAGGGTAATGGAGGTCCAGGGTTTGAATCTTTGACATCTGGCTCGTACTTTTGAGTCCCAAAGCAAAGAAAAAAAGCTAATTATAAAGCACTGATATAGACTACGGTATAACCACGCTCAAGAGGCTTTACAATAGCATTTTACTCCCCTGGCCGACAACAACACAGTACACCCTGAACAAGGAGGGGGAGATGGAAAGAGAAAGGGAGGGAGAGATAGAGAGGAGGGGAGGGAGGGAGAGGGTGAGGGAGATAGAGAAGAGGGAGGGGGGGAGGAAGAGAGTGGGAGAGAGACACACACAAAGCGAGAGGGGGGCAGAGAGAGGGTGAGGGAGATAGAGAAGAGAGAGGAGAGAAAGAGAGTGGGAGAGAGGGGGAGAGAGGGAGAGAGAGAGGGGAGAGAGAGAAGGGAGGAAGAAAGATGGAGAGAGAGGGGGGAGAGAGATGGAGAGAGAGGGGGGGAGAGAGACCGAGAGAGAGGGATAGAGAGGGGAGAGGGGGAGGGAGAGACAGACAGAGAGAGCTAGGGACACAGAGGGAGAGGGAGGTGGAGAGAGAGAGAGAAAGAGAGAGAGAGAGAGTGACAGAGAGTGACAGAGAGAGAGGGAGAGAGGGGGGAGAGAAAGAGACAGAGGGGTGATAGAGAGAAGGGAGAAAGAGGCAGGGAGAAAGAGAGAGAGAGAGAGGGAGATAGAGAGAAAGAAAGAGAGGGAGAAGGAGAGAGAGAGAGTGAGACGTAGAAATCAAGGGGGGGGAGGGCGAGAGGGGGGAGAGAAAGAGGGGTAGAGAGGGAGAAAGAGAGAAAAAAAGGGTAGAGAGAGGGAGGTAGAGTGAGGGTGGAGGGAGAGAGAGAGGGAGAGAGGGAAGGAAGGGGAGAGGGGGGATAGAGAGAGGGAGTAGGGATATAGAAACAGAGGGACAGAGACAGATAGACAGAGAAGGGGCGAGAGATTGAAGGAGAAAGAAAGAGAAAGAGAGGGGGCAGGAAGAGAGAGAGAGACAGACAGACAGACAGACAGACAGACAGACAGACAGACAGACAGACAGACAGACAGACAGATACAGAGACAGACAGACAGAGGGATAGAGACAGACAGAGAGAG
>NW_004800447.1:0-3370 GCF_000002075.1 Aplysia californica | reverse complement strand
GCTCTATGCGCTTCATATTTTTTTGTTGTCTCAGCAGAACATCTCCACCCCGTTAGCTGCTGAACCGGCTATCACTCTCCGCCCGCGCCCCTCGCCCACTAGCTCTTCATTACTCCCTTAACCCGGAAACAAGATAACCCGATAAAAAGGAAAGGGTCTATTAAACAGCATTAAGGAGAACGAGACGCAGGATCCACAAATACGTCTGGATTGGCTTAGCTCTCTCCGAAACAAGCGTCGGCGTGGTTTGATAAAAGTAAATCCACTTCTGGCCTCTTCGTGGTGAGAAAATGAGAAGGAAGCGAAAGACCGATCTTTTGGAGTGGAAGAGTTTCTCTCTATTTCCTCTGTACATCATCTTTGTTTCACGCAAGTGGCATTTCTTTTGAAGTTTGTTCTGTTTTAGTGGCCAACATGTTAGGTCTATTCTGGTCCCCGGTAATTGGCTTTCCTGCATAGATTATGAAGAGCAAGGTGATCAAACACTATAATTGAATCAGAATTATTTCAATCAATATTTCCCTCTTCTTTTCAACGCACCGGACTCCCATCATCCCCACCCACATATCATTATATCTCACAGAACTTGCTCAACTCCCCCCTCCCAATCCTGCCCTCCCCCAAACCCACCACCCACACAAACACGCACAGTTTTAACGATAAATTACAGAATCTGAGTTTCCTGTATTTACTTAGTCAATAAGATTTCTCTGTTAATTAAATGTTTTAAAAAGTATTGTTCTCGTGAAACCCGAACTTGATTATAATTTTGCCTTTGGATTAAAAAAAAAAAATTGTGTAAATAAGTTGAAGTGTTGCAGTATTTGAAAAGCAGTAACAAAGTAACAATGAGACTCAGAGCCTTATTAAGATCACGGCCAACAATTCATTCATTTTAATAGTTCTTGGAAAAGTCAAAGGAAAAATTGGGCTAGAATATCAAATTGGTAAACTTTTGATATTTATTTTATTCGTTGGGAGTTCTAAAAAAATAATAGGGTAGAAAATATAGCCAGTCCTTGCAGTGAAGGATACTGTTAAATCCAGAAGACCCTCTGTTCCTCGCTCGCCTCATTTACAAACAGACACACACACACACACACACACACACACACACACACACACACATACACACATACACACACATACACACAGATAGAGAGAGAGAAAGAAAGAGAGAGAGAGAGAGAGAAAGAAAGAGAAATAGAGAGAGAGAGAGAGAGTGTGTGTGTGAGTGTGTGTGTGTGTGTGTGTGTGTGTGTGAGAGAGAGAGAGAGAGAGAGAGAGAGAGAGAGAGAGAGAGAGAGAGAGAGAGAGAGACACACACACACACACACACAAATACACATACTTCCCCCAGCAGCAAGAACTTATCTTATTTATAATTTGGTCATATCAACACCCCCCCCCCCCCCCTCTCCCGTCCAACCTACTCTCAACTCGGGTTTGAAAAGGTTCTGACTGGGGTCAGAAATAGGCATAATACAATAATAATCAAATTAGTATTCGGCACTTCTGTGTTCTGTGAGGGGTACACGCCCAACATTGCGTTGGCAGATCTCTGGCCAGAGCCAAAGGATTATGTAGTAAAGATAGACTGAACTTAAATAAATATTTGAATGTATGACTAACGTTACTTTTGGTTCAGGAAGCGTGCTTCAGCTCAAATGTCAGCACGCAAATTGGCCATTAGAAAATCCGTAGATATTTAAAACAAAATCGACGTCGCCCAGTAACCTGAGATGAATTAATGAGTAGTTTGAGTTTCGTAACCCATTTTACCCACACATAAAAACATGTCCTAGTTGATAACCATGTTTACTAGCCTGCTGCAACCTTTAACAGATTTAATTTATTTTCGAGGTCGAGGCCGGATAAGAGTTACGTGATGTTTTGGTTCTCAGGCTTCATTAGCCGAGAATTCAACAGTTGAAGCGCCTCTCTCGTCTTTGTTTCCATGTTTTTTCCTGATGAAGACATGTCAAAAGAGAACAAAACTAAACTGAATGTCATGCGTCATATAATATAGCAACCAACCCCAAAGAAAAATTTTCATTTCATAAACACTAAAGAAAAAAATTATCGAGAAAAACGTTGTCTGTCACCTTATAGTACTGGTGTCTGTGGTAAACTTATGATTGTCAGACTCTTCGTCTATGCCACAGAGTAAAAAACACGAATTTCTTTACCAATTTAAGTAGACAGTTTGAAAATTGTACCTCAGTTTTTCACTTAGGATGCTCTCAGGTTAACTAGACATTGCAACACAGGATCTCAGTTCTTTCAGTAAGAATGTTCCCAAGTTAAGTGGTCATTTATCGAGTATCGTAGTCTTTCTGACAGGATACTGTATCCCACACTGGCAAAGTTGGCCCTGCGAGTGAGGGATGAAGCACCCGCTTCCTAACATAATTATAGTTGTGAGGACTGGAGCCTTGAGCATTTACTGTCACCAATCATTAATCCCACTGGGTGTCAGGGTAACAGAAAATCATGGAGGGAACAGTGAACGAAAATATTTGAATATGAATAGAAAGCCACAGGGAAAAAGAGGGAAATGGGGGAGATGAGAGGGGGAGAACATGAAGTGGCGGGTGAGTGGGAGTGGGGGTTGGGGGTGGGAGGGGGAGGCAATACATCTTGTACAAAGCCGAGAATGAGAAGCAGACCTTATGACAGACGTTTATTGACCCACACACTCCGTTACGCACAAAATGCATACCAAAAAATAGAAAAAAAATTAGCATTCCAGCAGACACAGAGATAAAGTCGAATCCAAAAAAAAAGATCGATTTGCTCCCCCTTCTCCCACTTCTGTATTGTTTCATTTTTTAAAATATAATAATGACACTATTCAAAGGGACCATCTAAGATAAACACTTTTCTCCTGACGATAACAAGTCGTCTAGGATAGGTTCGACTGCATTTATCTGCGTTTGCAAAGACTGAAGATCACAAGAAAGCAAGAAAGAAACGAAAAAGCTGTTCTTTCGTTTATGGTAAGTGACGATAAGAGATGAAAACAAAATGTGGACAAGAAATTATCATTATGAAGGACACGAAAGAGAAGGGTGAGTACAGACTGACAGGTTAATTAACTAGACAGTGAAGGTTCAAAGATTATGAGGAAAAGAAGCAAAGACAGGCAAATAGAAATGTGCCAGGTAGACTGAAATATAAAGAAGAGAGAAAAAGGAAGAGAGAGAGAGAGAGAGAGAGAAAGAGAGAGAGAGAGAGAGAGAGAGAGAGAGAGAGAGAGAGAGTCACTGGCAATTAGAGTCCCCTAGGTGTGTTGTGTGTTGTGTGTGCTGGAGCACTTCACGTGTGTTGGACACAAGGACGTCATGCATGAAATAGTGGACACGGGTCA
>NW_004800446.1:2210-3375 GCF_000002075.1 Aplysia californica | reverse complement strand
CCAAACACAGACTGACACAGTCTCCAAACACAGACTGACACAGTCACCAAACACAGACTGACACAGCTTGACACACACAGTCACCAAGCACAGACTGTCCACTCACTTGAGTGTCTTCACATCCACCACCATGGAGTGTAGATAACTCTCCATAAGTCCGTCATTGAGGGCCAGCCTCACCCACGCCTGAAAAACACACACATATACACACAAAGGTCAGAGGTCACTGGACCAATGTCCACTTACATCTCACTTAAGGTTATGTTTTTAGATAAACAGAAGCACATCAACACAATAGTGGCCAATTCTAGTAAGAGTTTTACGGTACTTGCACTACAATAGTGCGGAACGGAAGATCAGAGGTGTTACGTGAGGGATGTTGAATCGCTCTCACCCCAGATTGGTCCTGACAGGCAGGGTCAGAAGTCCACCTGCTAAATGATCAAAATTGTGTTAATGTGGATGTAAAACTTTCATTAAAAAATTTCTTTTTTTTAAAATTCAGAGCTAATAGAACATAGGAGACACCCCAAGTAATCTGAAACACCTTATACTATCAACACAATCTAAAAATGACAAAAAACGTCATTAAATGGGTCATTAAATCAAAACTATTTTGATAGCTTTTCATCTAATAAATGAACTTTCGGTATAACAGACTTGTTTTCGGTAATTGCCGAAAAGTAATTTGATGCCGAAGTAGTCGTAAAAAAACGAGTCCGAGCCCCTGTGGTCATCGGCTCACCGGCACAGTTGTTCTAACCGCGAGCCGCTGGGAGCGGCTTGCCGGAGATAAAAAGTTAAACCAAACCAGTCGAGCTCTCCAGAGGGCAGAATTAGAACTGACCGGTGGTCAGAAAGTGCACACGTACCCGACAGAGGCCGACATCGGTGGCAATCTGGGCCAGAGACTTGAGCTGAGTGACCACATCTCCGTGGGTGAACTTGGCTGCCACGCTCCAGAAGTTCTGGGGACAGTCCGCATGTCACACACTGTCACAACACACTGTCATAACACACTGACAGAGCACACATGTCACACATTGATAAAACACCCTGACACAACACACTGATAAAACACCCTGACACAACACACTGATAAAACACATTGACACAACACACTGATAAAACACCCTGACAAAACACACTGATAAAACACCCTGAC
>NW_004800446.1:0-1390 GCF_000002075.1 Aplysia californica | reverse complement strand
TTGTAAACCAATAAACGCAATGTCATAGACTTATTGACAGTTGTAAACCAATAAATGCAATGTCATAGACTTATTGACAGTTGTAAACCAATAAACGCAATGTCATAGACTTATTGACAGTTGTAAACCAATAAACGCAATGTCATAGACTTATTGACAGTTGTAAAAAAATTAACATGATGTAATAGAGCTGTTGACAGTTGTAACTCACACATACCAGGGCAGAGGCTTGATCTGAGCTCTGTGAGAGTCCCACATAGGCTGTCAGCTGTTAGACAGAGTTAATTTTAGTAGAGGTTTTACGTCGCTCGCAACTGCATAAGGTCATATGAGCGTCAGAAAATTAGAGGTGTTACAAGACAGTAAGAAACATAAAAAAGAAGAAGGGAAGATAAGGGCGATAGATGTTTGAGAGGAAAGAAGAAGCAAACCACACCAGAGCACCCGCCAACCACCCACTGTTGGACAGAGACGTGGAGGAAAAATGCATTAACAGAAGATAAATACAAAACCCACTTATAATAATGCATGCATGCACCCCTACACAAAAACAGACAAATTGATTACACCATCCAGCCGTTTCATCGGGATGCTTGCACACTATTCTAGCATAAAATGCTTTTCTGTTTCACAGGAAAAGGAAAACGTGACACAACCATTTTTCCAAGAAGTAAGTGTCACACATTTTACTGTATTAGGACGAGGCTCATAGTACTTGTGAGAAACAACTGTCTCTCTTATGCCTCGATACATTGGCGGGGGACATTGTTAAGTCAGCTGATATCACCATAGACTAGAAATGGTTCTGGTTCAAATCTCTTAAGGTCCATTCTCTACTTGGGTAGCTTTGGAGAGTTATACTTATTCAGGCTCTCCCCTATTTCACTAGGGCGAAAAATCTCGGAGGGCCCGTGTGCAAGTTGCACACGTTAAAGATCCCTTGGTGGTCTAAAATCGATAAAAGTAGGCTTCGGCCGCCATCTGGGCAAAATTCTAAATTTCCTACCAACTGAAAATATTAGGTGTGTCCCGCGCGCTAATATGACCTTATGCAGTTGTGAGTGCCGTAAAACACTTTACAAAAACAAACAAACTATTTCACTCCGCCCTATCATAGAGGAATATTAAATTTGAAGGTTCTGCCTCATAAATAACCTCATAGGGTCGAAAGGGACATAAAACCAACTGTGCACCATTTTTTTTTTCTTCCTTTTTCATGCATGCTCTTGTTTTTTTTATTTTGCCTATTTCTTCTTTTGCAAACTTTTTGAATTTATGATTTGAGTCACCCAGTGTTTGGTGCTCCAATGCAGCAGTGCCTCTTTGAACATTCAGCGAACGACCTGAATTAGTCATTTTCTTTACAAATTGTGAATTCAAGTTGTGTCCC
>NW_004800445.1:0-3376 GCF_000002075.1 Aplysia californica | reverse complement strand
CCACAATAGAAACTTTGATAAATTTTGGTATCACTTGCTATGGTAGCAATCTGGGAAGGCAGCATATTATGAAAATAAACAAGTTGATAAGAAAGGGATCAAGAACAATTCGTATAGACCTAAGTAACTTTGAATATCTGCACAAGACAAACGTTCTAAAAAAGGCGGAAATAATGCTTAGTGACCATAGCCACCCACTGACATCGGAATTTCAACTATCGACCCGTAGTAAACATTTCCAAAAAAGCAAGGTACGATAGGCCATCTGGTATATTTGTTGGTGCAATAGGATTTATTTGTTGATGCGATAGGTCGTCTGATATATTCGTTGATGCAATAAGATATATTTGTTGATGTGATGGTATATAGGCCGTCTGATATATTTGTTAATGCGATTTGTTGTCTGATACAGCCGTTGATGCAATGGAATATATTAGTTTATTCGATGGGATATATGTTGGTGCGACAGGCTGTCTGATATATTTGTTGATGCCATAGTATATATATGCGGATGCGATAGGTCATTTGATATATTTGTTGATGCGATGGGATATAGGCCGTGTGATATATTTGTTGTTGTGATAGGATATATTTGTTGATGCGATGGGATATAATGTTGGTGCGATGGGCCGTCTGGTATATTTTTTGATGCGATGGGATATATACATGTTAATACGATAGGCCGTCTGATTTATTCGTCGTTGTGATAGGATATTTTTATTGATGCTGTAGGATATAGACCGTCTGATATATTTGTTGATGCGATAGGCCGTCTGATATATACGTTGTTGCAATAGGATATCGTTTTTGGTGCGATAAAATATATGTGGATGCGATCAATGGGATATATGTTGATGCGATGGGATGTAGGCTGTCTGATATATTTGTTAATGCGATAGGATATATGTTGATGGGATAGGCCGTCTAATTTACTCGTTGTTGTGATAGGATATATTAATTGTTGATGCGATGGGATGTATAGGCCATCTTATATATATTTGTTAATGCAATAGGATATATGTTGATGCGATAGGCCGTCTAATATACTCGTTGTTGTGATAAGATATATTTGTTGATGCGATGGGATATATGTTGGTGCTACAGGCCGTCTGGTATATTCGTTGATGTGATAGAATATATTTGATGATGCGGTAGGATATAGGCCGTCTGATATAATATATTTATTGATGCAATAGTATTATATGTTGATGCGATAAGCCATCTGATATATTTGTTGGTGCAATAAGGTATGTTTGTGAATGTGATAGAATATACGTGGATGTGATAGGCGGTCTGATATATTCATTGATGCAATAGGATATATTTGTTGACGCGATAGGTCGTCTCATATATTCGTTGATGCAATAGAATATATTTGTTTATGCCATGGGATAAATGTTTATGCGATAGGCCGTCTGATATATTAGTTGATGTTATGGGAAATATTTGTTCATGGGATGTAGGCCGTCTGATATATTAGTTGATGTTATGGGAAATATTTGTTCATGGGATGTAGGCCGTCTGATATATTTGTTGATGCGATAGGCCGTCTGATGTACTCTTTGTTGTGGTAGGATATATTAATTGTTGATGCGATGGGATATATGTGGATGCGATTGGCCATCTGATATATTTGTTAATGCGGTAGGATATATGATAGGCCGCCTGATATATTCATTGTTGTGATAGGACATATTTGTTGATGCAGTAGGATATAGGCCGTCTCATATATTTGTTGATGCGATAGGTCGTCTGATATATACGTTGATGCCATAGAATATATTTGTTTATGTGTTGGGATATATGTTGATGCGATAGGCAGTCCGATATATTCGTCGATGTTATGTGAAATATTTGTTTATGCGATGTTCGCTGTCTGATGTATTTGTTAATGCAATTGGATATAGGCTGTCTGATATATTTGTTGATGCGATAGTATATATATTGGTGCGACAGGCCGTCTGGTACATTGGTATATTTGTTGATGTGATAGAATATGAGATTTAGCCCGTCTGATATAATTGTTGATGCAATAGGATATATTTTGATGCGATCGGCCGCCTGATATATTTGTTAATGCGATAGGATATATGTTGATGCGATAAGCTGTCTGGTATATTCATTGTTGTGATCTATTATCTATTTGTGGCGGTTGAATTTTGCTATTCAAAAGGTTTTTTAATGGCTGCATCGATCGACATGCGGTTTTCGCTAAAAAATTCTTTAAAATATTCTCCAGATCATGACGCCCTTTGTTTTTTAAGTCTTGAAACAGTTTTGCTGCAAAAAGCTAAATTTCTTTATTTCGCCACGAGGCGCATTTTGTTTTGAGAGTATAGATCTAGATCTAGACTTTCTAATTTTTTGCATCTCTCAAGATTTATTGCTCCATTAATGTAAAGTGTAAATATAATAGGCCAATGACTTTTAGTTGATGTTAATGCACTGATCATTCCTTTCATCGAAAGGGGGCCCAGCTAGTAGGATATATTTGTTGATGCGATGGGATATATGTTAGTGCTACAGGCCGTCTGATGTGCTAGAATATATTTGATCATGCGGTAGGATATAGGGCATCTCATATATTTGTTGATGCGATAGGTTGTCTGATATATTCGTTGATGCAATAGAATATATTTGTTTATGCGTTGGGATATATGTTGATGCGATAGGCAGTCTGATATATTCTATGATGTAATGGGAAATATTTGTTCATGCGATGGGATGTCGGTGGTTTGATATAGTTGTTGATGCGATAGGATATATTTGTTGATACGATAGGCCGTGATATATTTGTTGGTGTGATTGGATATATGTTGTCTGATATATTTGTTGTTGTTATAAGTTATATTTGTTGATGCGATGTGATATAGGCCGTCTGAGATATTTGTTGTTGTTATAAGTTATATTTGTTAATGTGATGGGATATATGTTGGTGCTACAGGTCGTCTGGTATATTCGTTGATGTGATAGAATATATTTGTTGATGCGGTAGGATATAGGCGGTCTCATATATTTTTTGATGCGATAGGTCGTCTGATATTCGTGGATACAATAGAATATATTTGTTTATGCGTTGGGATATATGTTGATGCGATAGACAGTCTGATATATTCGTTGATGTTATGGGAAATATTTGTTCATGGTTGGGATGTAGGTCGTCTGAATATTTGTTGATGCGATTGGATATATGTTGGTGCGACAGGCCGTCTGGTACATTGGTATATTTGTTGATGCGATAGAATATGGGATATAGCCCGTCTGATATAATTGTTGATGCAATAGGATATATTGTTATGCAATTGGCCGCCTGTTATATAGGTTGGTGCAATAGGATATCTTTGTTGATGCGATAAAATATATGTGGGTGCGATAG
>NW_004800444.1:2234-3373 GCF_000002075.1 Aplysia californica | reverse complement strand
GTCATCATTGCTCTCAGATCCTTCACAAACATCTATAATTATCTTTAACATCTATATGTAACAGTTATATGTCATAACAAATTTGTACGTTATACATTATTGGGCACTCTCATGCGCACATTTTTCTACTAATCAGATGGCGTCAATATCCTAGAAATGGGCAAGGGACAACAACAAAAAAGATATGTGTACCGGTCATTAGTGGTAGAACCTATCTAAGTTACTTGTGGTAGAACCTATCTGTCAAGTATTTAGTGGTAGAACCTATCTATCAAGTTATTAGTGGTAGAACCCATCTGTCAAGTATTTAGTAGTAGAACTCATCTGTCAATTTGTTAGTGGTAGAACCTATCTGTCAAGTCATTAGTGGTAGAACCTATCTGTCATTAGTGACAGAACCTATCTGTCAAGTTATGAGTGGTAGAACCTAGTGGTAGAACCTATCTGTCATTACTGATGGAACCTATCTGTCGGGTTATTAGTGATAGAACCTATCTGTCAGTTTATTAGTGGTAGAACCTATCTGTCAAGTATTTAGTGGTAGAATCTATCCGTCAAGTTATAATATTAGTGGTAGAGTGGGAACAATGAAGCATCCGCGCCACTCTATGGGTCGAGAGAACAGCTTGGGGTGTTCAAATTGTCCAACAGCGCTCCTCGGTGCTTAACCTTGGATCTTGTACAGCAATGTAGTCAACAAAAACCAGCTAGAATGTGTGTGTGTGTGTGTGTGTGTGTGTGTGTGTGTGTGTGTGTGTGTGTGTGATGTAACTCTCTCTTCTTCCCTGTCTAAAATCGCCGATGTGTTGATCTGAACACACTGTGAACGATATCTCACTGTTGAAGCGACTTGACTCACGCAAGATGATCACTTGCACGTGGGTCCCGTGTCATAGTGGGTACATCTTTGTTGAGCATAAGAGAGATCAGCGTGGGGACATCGTTTGGCTTGGGGTGAGGGGAGGGGGAAATTTCGCTCACATACTCGCGTGGATAGAGGCACAGTCACAAAATGCAACTGGAGGGTTTCTCCTGCCGCTGTATTTGTCTTTTATCTATCTATCTATCTATCTATCTATCTATCTATCTATCTATCTATCTATCTATCTATCTATCTATCTATCTATCTATCTATCCAG
>NW_004800444.1:0-1867 GCF_000002075.1 Aplysia californica | reverse complement strand
AGGAAAGGGTAGAGGATTAGAGATGCATCCCAATCAAAGGGGAGACTTGTAGACCGCGATGTCTTACACCTGGACGAGGGAATTCTGGTACTTGGTTATATGGGGGAGGATAGGGGGAGGGAGGGGGTGGGGTGAGGAGGGAAGGGTGGGGGAAGGAGGGAGAGGAGTTGGAGGGAGGAGAGAGTGGGGGAAGGAGTGGAGGAAAGGAGGAAAGGGTAGAGGATTAGAGATGCATCCCAATGCTTGTTTGGCTGGTTGATTGATTGTTTATTTGGTAGTTTGTTTTTTCGAGCGTTTGCTTGTTTGGTTGGTTGATTGGTTGATTGGCTGATCCATTTGTTAATTGATTGGTTTAGTTGGTTGGTTGCTAGCTTGCTTGCTAGCTTAATTATTTGGTTTGCATGGGTCATCATTTTGGGGGGGGGGGTTGTTGGTTTACTTTGATAGTCTTCTCTACTTTCTACCTTTGAATTCTTCCACTTCTGCTGCATTTCGGTCGTTTATTTATTTAAGATGTTCTTATGCACAGAAGAATTGTAAATGGGCTGATTTATCAATGTAAGCCTCATACTGTGCCGGAACAACATAGGGGGAACTGCTGCTTTTTCTTTCGTCATCATTACTATCGTCATTTTTCCTCTACTTCTTTTGTATGTTTGTCACTCTCTTGTGAACTGCTATTTTCTGGGTGCCTTGATAGTCGAAGCATACTTTGTGCTGTTGAAGCTAGAGAGGTGAGCAGAGTAAGCCTGACTCCCTGTTTGGACTTCTCTGTTGACATCCACCCCTTGGCGCTCATATGACCTAATGCAGTTGCGAGCGCCGTAAAACCTTACTAAAACAAAACACATCTCTGAGCTGTTACTGCACTGTAAAAACTCTATTAAAAAGATTTTAAAAACATTTTCAAATGAGTTACTATTCTGTCAGCGTGACGTTTGTACGCACGTGTAGTACTGTCTGTCCAGGGAGAGCGTCACGTGTCCTGTGTAGTCCTGGCCTGGCCACGACCCCACGTGCACGCGGAACGACCTTGACCTGTCCACGTGCTGGCGGTATACTGTCTCGTTGCACGGGCTGGAGGGTGGGGGGTGTGAGAGGAGGGTGGTGGTGGGGGAGGCAAAGGAAAGCTGTTAGACAATATTACTCAGGGTGGGGAGAGGAGGGTGGTGGTGGAGGAGGGGGGGGGGCGACTGATGGAGACGGGTGATAATGGAGAGGGGGGAGTAAGGAATAGACCTATGGGGAGGACATGGTGGGGAGGGCCAAGTGTTTTGTGCTCAGTGGTAGAAGTTAGCAAGGAATTTGTTTTAGTGGAGGCTTTACGGCGCTCGCAGCTGCATAAGGTCATATGAGCGCCATGGGGTGGAAGTCAACAGAGAAGTCCCTACAGGGAATCAGACTTACTCTGCCAACCTCTCTAGCCTCAACAGCACAAAGACTGCTTCGATTATCAAGGCACACCGGAAATAGTGCGTCACAAGAGAGTGACAAACATAAAAAAGAAGTAGAGGGAAAAATGACTATAGTAAGGATGAGGAAAGAAAAAGCAAGTTCCCTCTATGTTGTGAAATTGCCAAGTTGCAATCACGAGTTTCAACGAGTTGTAAGAACTGGCAACTTTACAAGTAGGACAAATCATGTTCTACCAACATACGGGTTTAATACATTTTTTATGCCATACTGATATCAGCATGAGTTCAATTTCCCGAGTGGGAATATTTCTCATGGAGTATCTCGGTCTTTCTGCTGGGATGTTGGTCCTGATGGGCAGGGTGGCAGCCCGCCTCCTAAATGATATACACGGTGTCTATGGGACGTAAATATATCCAGTTTAAAAATAAAATCAGACGGAAAAACGTACCCC
>NW_004800443.1:0-3390 GCF_000002075.1 Aplysia californica | reverse complement strand
ATTTGTTAGCTCATCCCAAATATTTTCTAGGTCATCCGTAGCATTGTCTAGCTCTACCCTAATATTTTTGAGCCCATCCCAAATATTTCTGAGGTCATCCCCTGTATTTTTTACCTTTAACCTAATAAATTCCAGCTCATCCCTAATACTTCTGAGCTTATCCAAAATATGTTGAGGTCATCCCCAGCATTTTTTAGATGTACCCTAAAAAATTTCTACTCATCCCTAATATTTTTGAGCTGATCCTTTTAATTTTTTCGGTCATCCCTGGTATTTTCTAGCTCTACCCTAATAATTTCAAGGTCATCCCTAATATTTTTTTAGCCTATCCTGAATATTTTCTATGTCATCACCAGTATTTTTTACCTCTACCCTAATAATATCCAGCTCATTCGTAATATTTTTCAGCTCATCCTGAATATTTTCTAGGTCATCCCATTTAATTTCTTGCTCTACCCTAAAAATTTCCAGCTCATCCCAAATAATTTTGAGCTGATCCCGAATATTGTTTAGGTCATCCCCACTATTTTCTAGATATATCTTAATAATTTCCATTTAATCCCTAATACTTTTTAGCTCATCCCAAATACTTTCTAGGTCATCCAAAGCATTGTTTAGCTTTACCATAATAATTTCTAGCTCATCCCTAATATTTTTTAGCCCATCCCAAATATTTTTTAGGTCATGCCCAGTATTTTCTAGCCTTACCCTAAATAATTTCCAGCTCACCCCTAATGTTTTAGAGCTCAACCCGAACATTTTCTAGGTCATCCCAAATATTTTCTAGCTCTACCCTAATAATAATTTCCAGCCCAATCCTAATATTTTTTAGCTCTTCCCGAATAATTTCTAGGTCATCCCCTGTATTTTTTTACCTCTAATCTAATACATTCCAGCTCATCCCTAATACTTTTGAGCTTGTCCAAAATATTTTAGGTCATCCAAAGCATTTTTTAGATCCACCCTAATAATTTCCTACTCATCCCTATTATTTTTTAGCTCATCCCGAATATTTTTTAGGTCACCCCCAGTATTTTTTAGCTATACCCTAATAATTTCCAGCTCATCCCTACTAATTTTTAGCTCATCCAGAATATTTTCTAGGTCATCCCCACTAATTTCTAGATATATCCTAATAATTTCCATTTAATCCCTAATATTTTTTAGCTCATCCCAAATATTTTCTAAGTCATCCAAAGCATTTTCTAGCTCCACCATAGTAATTTCTAGCTCATCCCTAATATTTTTAAGCCCATCCCAAATATTTTTTAGGTCATCCCCTGTATTTTTTACCTCTACCCTAATAAAAACCAGCCCATCCCTAATATTTTCTAACTCACCCCAACTATTTTCTAGGTCATCCCCAGTATTTTCTAGCTCTATCCTAATAATTTCCAACTCATCCCTTATATTTTTTAGCTCATCCCGAATATTTTCTAGGTCATCCGGAGTATTTTTTAGCTTTCCTGGATAATTTCCCGTTGATCCTTAATATTATTTAGCTTACCTTGAATATTTTCTAGGTCATCCCATGTATTTTCTAGCTGTACCGTAATAATTTCCAGCTCATCCGTAATATTTTTTAGCTCATCCCGAATATTTTCTAGGTCATCCCCAGTATTTTCTAGCTCTACCCTAATAATTTCCAGCTCATCCCTAATATTTTTTAGCTCTTCCCGAATAATTTCTAGGTCATCCCCAGTATTTTCTAGCTCTACCCTGATATTTTTTAGCTCGTACCAAATATTTTCTATGTCATCCCCAGTATTTTCTAGCATTACCCTAATAATTTCCAGCTCATCCTTAATGTTTTAGAGCCCATCCTTTATATTTTTTGGGTCATGCCTAGTATTTTTTAGCTGTACCCTAATAGTTTCCAGCTCATTCTAGGTCATCCTTAGTATTTTCTAGCTCCACCCTAATAATTTCCAGGTCATCCGTAATATTTTTTTAGCTCCTCGCGAATATTTTCTAAGTCATCCCCAGTATTTTCTAGCTGTACACTAATAATTCCCTGCTCATCCCTAATATCTTTGAGCTCACCCCGAATATTTTTTAGGACTTTCCAAGTATTTTGTTGCTCTACCCTAATAATTTCCAGCTCATCCCTAATATTTTTGAGCTCATCCCGAATAGTTTCCAGCTCATCCCCAATATTTTTTTATGTTATCCCCATTTTTTTTCTAGCTTTACCCTAATAATTTCCTGCTCGTCCTAATATTTTGGAGCTCATCCCGAATATTTTCTCTGTCATTCCCAGTATTTTCTAGCATTACCCTTATAATTTCCAGCTCATCTCTAGTATTTTTTAGCTCAACCCAAATGTTTTCTACGTCATCCCCAGTATTTTCTAGATCTACCCTAATAATTTCCAACTCATCCCTAATGTTTTTTAGCTCATCCCGAATATTTTCTAGGTCATCCCCAGTATTTTCTAGCTCTACTCTAATAATTACCATCTCATCCCTAATATTTTTTTGCTCATCCCGAATATGTTCTAGGTCATCCCCAGTATTTTTTAACTATACCCGGATAATTTCCAGTTGATCCCTAATATTTTTTAGCTCAACATGAATATTTTCTAGGATATCCCATGTATTTTCTAGCTTTACCCTAATAATTTCCAGCTCATCCGTAAGTAATATTTTCGAACTATACCCGAACTAGGTCATCTCCCGTATTTTCTAGCTCTATCCTAATAATTTCCAGATCATCCGTAATATTTATGAGCTCATCCAGAATATTTTCTAGGTCATCCCCAGTATTTCCCAGCTCTACCTTAATATTTTCCAGCTGATCCCTACTATTTTTCAGCACATCCCAAATACTTTCTAGGAAATCCAGAAAAAAAAATGTAGGTGATCCCCAGTATTTTCTAACTCTACCCTAATGATTTCTAGCTCATCCCAATTATTTTAGAGCTCATCCCGAATATTCTTTAGGTCATCCCCAGTATTTTCTAACGCTACCCTAATAATTTCCAGCTCATCCCTAATATTTTTTAGCTCATCCCAAATATTTTCTAGGTCATCCGTATCATTGTCTAGCTCTACCCTAATATTTTTGAGCCCATCCCAAATATTTCTTAGGTCATCCCCTGTATTTTTTACCTTTAACCTAATAAATTCCAGCTCATCCCTAATACTTCTGAGCTTATCCAAAATATGTTGAGGTCATCCCCAGCATTTTTTAGATCTACCCTAAAAAATTTCTACTCATCCCTAATATTTTTGAGCTCATCCTTTTAATTTTTTCGGTCATCCCTGGTATTTTCTATCTCTACCCTAATAATTTCAAGGTCATCCCTATTATTTTTTTAAGCCTATCCTGAATATTTTCTATGTCATCACCAGTATTTTTTACCTCTACCCTAATAATATCCAGCTCATT
>NW_004800442.1:2037-3387 GCF_000002075.1 Aplysia californica | reverse complement strand
TCCATAGCTGGCAGTAGGACGAGATAGTAGTCAGGTCTGCGTTGATGGCTTGGTTCAGTGCTCTCATGTCACTTCCTTTGCTCCATATGAGCAAGTCGTCAGCGTAAAGTGCTTTCTGACAGGAGATGACATCTGGCAAGTCGTTCATGAACAACAGGAAGAGGGTACAGCTGAGTGCTGACCCCTGTGGGGGGCCTTCCTCAAATGTCCTCTGTGAAGAAACCTTGCTGTCACATGACGTCTTGATAGTTCTGCAAGACAGAAAGTTCTTGATCCAGCTGTACATCCTTCCTACTATCCCAAGCTTTTGCATTTTGTAGAACAGTCCCTGTCTCCACACACGGTCATACGCCTGCCTCAGGTCGAGGAAGAAGGCCACAACATTGTCTTTATCTTGAAAGGCATCGCTGGTCTTCTGGGCAAATCTGATGAGGTGGTCCATAGTTCTTTTGCCTTTCCTGAATCCTGCCTGTGAAGTGCTGATTGTTCCGGTGTTTTCCATCCACCAGTACAGTCTGTCGTTGACCATTCTCTCGACGACCTTACCCAGGCATGATAGTAAAGAGATTGGTCTATAGCTTGAAGGCTGGCTTGCTGGTTTGTCCTTCTTTAATATCGATGTGATGTTTGCTTTCTTCCATTCTGTTGGGAGCTGTCCCTCATTCCAGGTCCTGTTGTAGAAGCCCAGAAGTATGGAGAGGGAAGAGTCTGTCAGGTTGAGGATCATCTCATTGGTGACTTGGTCTGGTCCTGGGGCCTTTCCCTTTCTACACTTTTTGAGGGCTGCCTTCAATTCCGTCAGAGTAAACTCCTTCTCAAACACCTCCAGGTTTGCCTTAGGGGTCTGTTCTACCCTTTTGGTCAGCTGCTTTATTGCGTGGCTCAGTTTGTTCTGGTTTCCTTTCTTGTTGATTCTAGCAAAGCATTTATTCATAACCTCAGCTCTGCATGTTTCTCCTTTCTCAGTTGGTTTCATTGGGGTGGGGTTTTTCCTTCTTTTTGTACCTGAGAGATTGGTAAGCAGGTTCCAGGCTTTCCTCCCGTCCTTACGCAGGTCTAGTTCTCCACAGTGTTCTCTCCATGTTTTGCACTTTTGGTCTTCAGCTTTACCTTGGCAGTCAGCTAGTTATAGTGCTTTCTGTTTTCGGCCGTTGGGTTCTTCTCAGCACGCCGTCTGGCTTTCTTTCTGGCCTTGGTCAGTTGTTCCAGTTCTTTGTCCCAATAAGGGCGAAACTTCTTAGGGTTCCCTCTTAGAATCGCTTCCTTAGCAGATGTCTTTAGTGCTGAGGTGATGTCCTTGTAGCACTCATCAATTAGGTTGGTCGTGCATACATCCAGGAGTCTACTTTC
>NW_004800442.1:0-1676 GCF_000002075.1 Aplysia californica | reverse complement strand
GTTCTGTCACCCCCACCTTCTGAGTACAATAGCTTATTTACTATTCAACATAACTGAGAGAAATTTGGTACGCATGATGTACATTCATATTTTGCCAACATGACGTAAAAGAATTGGCCAGTGTCTTTCCTTATTCAAGGGAGATAACTTTATTCACACTGACCCTTGAAAAATCCTAATCAAAGTTTGCTTAGTGTTGCGTGTGGCCTCTTCCAACTGCTACAGAACGTCTGTTCATTGACTCAATGAATGTCCTTATGGTTGCTTGAGGAATTCCCTCCCATTCTCTGTGAAATGCAGCCTTCAGTTCCCGGCGAGTTTGCAAAAGGTGGAGCCTGTTATCATCCTGCCAGTCAAGATCATCTTTCAGATGTTCTGTTAGGGTTTAAGCTTATTGATCTTGCAAGACAGTCCAGAATTTTGATTTGATGAGTTTGGAAAGTGTTTTGACTGATCATGGCCGCATGGGGTCGAACGTTGTCCTTTTGGCAGATTCCATCATCCGTGCCATGTAGGGCAGGACATCGTGGCGAAGAATTTTGTCACAGTACCGTCGTCCTTTGAGGTTGCTTTGAATAGTGACTAAATGTGTACGATGAAGAGCAGAGATTCCATCCCCCACAATCACACTTCAGCCACCGAATCGGTCCATTTTGAGGACAATGGCTTTGTGAACTCTCTATCCTCTTCTTTTTAATACTTTTTCTCTTCCATCAATGCGACGAATTAAAAACCTGGACCATTGCTGAATAGAGCATTATACCAACTTCTCTGGTTCCATCGCCAATGTTGTCGTGCCCAAATGTGGCGATTTCTTCTTTTAAATGGAGTTAAAATGTGTCCACATAAAGGGTGATAATCAATCAGCCAATGGCCACATAAACGTCTGATAATGTTGTTTTAAGGCAGTCCGAAGTATCTTGCAGTCTCCGCACCTATTTGGAACAGATTTTGAACATGGGTATTGACAATAACTCAATTCAGGCGCTGAGTTGTCGCCCTTGGTAAGCCACGTCTGGCCTGTCTTGGACAGTTCCAGTAGTGTTAAAATGCTTGTTTAAACGTTAGATGGTTCTTCTTTACACGTGTAGTGCCTTGCAACAGTAGAAAGCGCAATTCCAGAATGTATCATACACTCAGCGCATTCACATTCTGTATTTGTCAGATTTGTTATTTTGAAAAGAGATGAACAAATGACCCAACTGTTAAAAAGCTCTTATTTTTATCGTGCATAAGTTGTGTTTACACAGTGCCTGCGTAATTCAAAGCAAATTTTGATTGTAGCATGCATTGATGTCACCGTATATCATGAGAAAATAATACCAACACTTTGTCCATGTACAGCTTCCTGTTTATGAATATGATTTCATTCGTCTCAGGATGCACAAAAGTCTCAGAAGTCACCCAAGTCATTTTTCAGTTTTACTGCAATTTTTACACTTTAGTAGAAATTTATCGTTGTACAATGGGAGTGGCAGAACATTTGCAACTCAGTATATAAAACTTGACTTAAAATTCAGTATAGCTTCAGCACCGAAAAGGCAAGAGCAGACATGATCTTTGCGGCCTGGCAGATCCAGGAAAAGTGCATGGAGCAGAATAAAGTCTCTCTCTCTCTCTCTCTCTCTCTCTCTCTCTCTCTCTCTCTCTCTCTCTCTCTCTCTCTCTCTCTCTCT
>NW_004800441.1:2200-5256 GCF_000002075.1 Aplysia californica | reverse complement strand
ATTCATTTATTTTTTTTTCTACTAAGTAAGAGTCGACGTGGCCACTCCCAAGAATAAGAGTGCTTGTCCACAGCCTCCGCTCCTGACATCATAAAATGAGGATGAAAGCGTCAAACACTTAACTAATTTACGTTGTCCACAGCCTTTTTTCTGTTACACTCCTCACTGCTCCTCATTTTTGTTCGTCAAACATGTCGAATGCCTTACGGGTTGTGAGGAGAACCAGGTGTGATATATATTGTTACAGTGTGGCTCACCATACTACTCTGAAATCAGTACATGCTGTTCTTGTTAGCCTGTCGTTGTATTCATCAATTGTTAATTGGGTTTTTAAAGATAAAGAGGGTGACTGATGGTATAAATATTGCTGCTGCTGATGATGATGATGATAACGATGATGGGATTAATGATCAAGGAAAAAAACAAGCAGTTAAGACAGGGGCGCACGTGGTCAGAAGAAATCAAAAATAGCTTTCTTTATCTGTAGATGGCGATAGACAGGCTCGCCTCGGTAGATAGTCAATGCATTTTCTTCATAAGAGAATATTTGGGGTAGGAGACTGAATTCTCCCACTTTGATGAGGTTACGACATAATATAGGATGAATCCAGTAACGACGATAATTAGAGAGATATTTCATTTTGTACTAAATGTACTACTCACAAAAGAAACATTTGGCGTTTTCTTGTCAGCGCCATTTTGCCTCAGGTGCCAAAATATTAGCGGAGCGGATGGTGTTGATAAGACGACCTGCACATTTCATCATCATCATTGTCTTTCTCACCCTGCATCAGGGTATAGGCCACGGACAAACACCCTCCACTTTTCTCTATCCTGGGCTAGCCTCTTGATGTTATTCCATGTCTTCCCACTTTTCTGTACAACGATTTCTGTGATTCTTCTCCAAGTTCCACGAGGTCTTCCCCTTGATCTCTTGCCCTGTGGGTTCCAATCCAAAACTTTCTTTGTTATGCAGCTGCCTGACTTCCTGAGAGTATGTCCTATCCACCGCCACCGCCTTCTTCCTACCTCATCTCTGACTGGGATCTGTCTTGTTTTCCTTAACACTTTCACATTGGTGACCCTGTCTGTCCATCTGATCCTCAGTAACTTTCTTAGACACATGTTCAAGAAAACCTGGATCCTCTTTATACAAGTCTGTGATGCGTTCCATGCCTCACATCCATACAACAGGACCGACTTCACGTTTGAATTGAAAATCCTCAGCTTTGTTCGAAGTGAGATCTCTCTGGTCTTCCAAATCCTATCAAAAGATATGAAAGCAGCCTGTGCTTTTCCAATGCGGGGCTTTATTTCAGCACCTGTTCCTCCCTCTCTGTCAATTATGCTCCCAAGAAAACAGAAGGATCCAACGTTTTCTAGGGCCTTTCCTTCTATTGTGACCTGCTCCTTTCGTTGTACATCTGTCCTTAGGACCTTTAACTTTCCGGGGTGGATCCTTAATCCAACAGATTCCAATAGGCTGTTTAATACTGAAGTCTTTGCTTGCATCTGTTCCTGGGTGTGCGACAGAAGCGCCAAGTCGTCTGCAAAATCCAGATCGTCCAACTGTGTCCATGGTGTCCACTGTAGCCTATACCATTTCTGTGTCCTCTGGTGGTTTCCTTCATCAGCCAGTCGATTGCCAATATGAAGAGGAACGGTGATAGTAAGCATCCCTGTCTCACACCAGTCTTGATGTCAAAGCTGTCCGTGAGCTGGCCATCATGTACAACCCTGCAACGTGTCCCTTCGTACATGAAGAACACTTGATAGCTTCAAAAGGCATCTTAAACCTTTTCTGTTCCTACAGGCCTATCCTTCATAAGCCTTTAACGTTATCTTTCATTATATTTGTTCTGTTCCTATGTCTGGATGAAAATAGTCTCTCTGTCTCTCTCTCTCTCTCTCTCTCTCTCTCTCTCTCTCTCTCTCTCTCTCTCTCTCTCTCTCTCTCTCTCTCTCTCTCTCTCTCTCTGTGTGTGTGTGTGTGTGTGTGTGTGTGTGTGTTCATTAATGTATATTGCATGAGAAGAAAGGAAGTAGTAAGAAAGGTTTTTGAACAATGGGTATTCCAATGTAAAGCGCATTGAGCTACTTTTTTAGAAATGCGCTATATAAATGGTATATTATTATTATTATTATTATTATTATTATTATTATTATTATTATTATTATTATTATTATTATTATTATGCTCTTGATGAGGTTCACCAACTGTGGGATTCCATGGTGTCTCATTATCTTCCATAGTGTCGCTCGGTCTATACTGTCAAAGGCCTTCTCATAGTCTAGGAAGTTGACAATCAGCTGGGAGTTCCACTCCAGGGACTGTTCCACATAATCCTCAGCGTGGCGATCTGGTCGGTAGTTGAGCGATTTTTCCGGAAACCGGCCTGTTCATCCCGTAGTCTTGGATCCGTTCCTGTTTTGATTCTTTCCAGAATGCTTCTGTTAAAGACCTTACCTGGTATTGAGAGAAGAGTGATCCCTCTGTAGTTGCTACAGTTGCTGAGATCCCCCCTTTTTTAGAAGCTTCACGAGGTGTCCTTCTTTCCAATCCTTTGGGAACTTGCTCTCATTCCAGATCCTGGTAAACAGTGGGAGGAGGATGTCTGCCGTCACATTGGCATCTGCTTTTAGGGCTTCAGGTGGAATCTGGTCAGGACCTGCCGCTTTACCTTTGTTCAGCTTCTTAATGACATCCAGAATCTCTTGTTTTGAAGGAGCATCACAGCAGATAGGTAATTCATTTCTTGCTGGCAGTATGTTTGGTGGGTTACTCGGTGGTGGTCTGTTCAGGAGACTGTTGAAATGCTCTACCCATCGCTAAGACTGAGCTTCCTTTCCAAAAATGCTTTTCCCGTCTTGGTCCTTTACAGGTACTTCAGGTTTCCCATATTTTCCAGCAAGTGTCCTTGTGGTATGGTAAAGGATTCGCATGTGCCCTCCTATCGCTGCTTCAGTGCTTCCTCTGCCTTCTCTGCTAGTCTGTTTATGAATTCCTCCTTGTCTTTTCTTATTGATTTCTTGACATCTTTAGCTGTTTTCCTGTA
>NW_004800441.1:0-2100 GCF_000002075.1 Aplysia californica | reverse complement strand
TCTGTACAACGATTTCTGTGATTCTTCTCCAAGTTCCACGAGGTCTTCCCCTTGATCTCTTGCCCTGTGGGTTCCAATCCAAAACTTTCTTTGTTATGCAGCTGCCTGACTTCCTGAGAGTATGTCCTATCCACCGCCACCGCCTTCTTCCTACCTCATCTCTGACTGGGATCTGTCTTGTTTTCCTTAACACTTTCACATTGGTGACCCTGTCTGTCCATCTGATCCTCAGTAACTTTCTTAGACACATGTTCAAGAAAACCTGGATCCACTTTATACAAGTCTGTGATGCGTTCCATGCCTCACATCCATACAACAGGACCGACTTCACGTTTGAATTGAAAATCCTCAGCTTTGTTCGAAGTGAGATCTCTCTGGTCTTCCAAATCCTATCAAAAGATATGAAAGCAGCCTGTGCTTTTCCAATGCGGGGCTTTATTTCAGCACCTGTTCCTCCCTCTCTGTCAATTATGCTCCCAAGAAAACAGAAGGATCCAACGTTTTCTAGGGCCTTTCCTTCTATTGTGACCTGCTCCTTTCGTTGTACATCTGTCCTTAGGACCTTTAACTTTCCGGGGTGGATCCTTAATCCAACAGATTCCAATAGGCTGTTTAATACTGAAGTCTTTGCTTGCATCTGTTCCTGGGTGTGCGACAGAAGCGCCAAGTCGTCTGCAAAATCCAGATCGTCCAACTGTGTCCATGGTGTCCACTGTAGCCTATACCATTTCTGTGTCCTCTGGTGGTTTCCTTCATCAGCCAGTCGATTGCCAATATGAAGAGGAACGGTGATAGTAAGCATCCCTGTCTCACACCAGTCTTGATGTCAAAGCTGTCCGTGAGCTGGCCATCATGTACAACCCTGCAACGTGTCCCTTCGTACATGAAGAACACTTGATAGCTTCAAAAGGCATCTTAAACCTTTTCTGTTCCTACAGGCCTATACTTCATAAGCCTTTAACGTTATCTTTCATTATATTTGTTCTGTTCCTATGTCTGGATGAAAATAGTCTCTCTCTCTCTCTCTCTCTCTCTCTCTCTCTCTCTCTCTCTCTCTCTCTCTCTCTCTCTCTCTCTCTCTCTCTCTCTCTCTCTCTCTCTCTCTCTCTCTCTCTCTCTCTCTCTCTCTCTCTCTCTCTCTCTCTGTGTGTGTGTGTGTGTGTGTGTGTGTTCATTAATGTATATTGCATGAGAAGTAAGTAAGTAAGTAAGAAAGGTTTTTGAACAATGGGTATTCCAATGTAAAGCGCATTGAGCTACTTTTTTAGAAATGCGCTATATAAATGGTATATATTATTATTATTATTATTATTATTATTATTATTATTATGCTCTTGATGAGGTTCACCAACTGTGGGATTCCATGGTGTCTCATTATCTTCCATAGTGTCGCTCGGTCTATACTGTCAAAGGCCTTCTCATAGTCTAGGAAGTTGACAATCAGCTGGGAGTTCCACTCCAGGGACTGTTCCACATAATCCTCAGCGTGGCGATCTGGTCGGTGGTTGAGCGATTTTTCCGGAAACCGGCCTGTTCATCCCGTAGTCTTGGATCCGTTCCTGTTTTGATTCTTTCCAGAATGCTTCTGTTGAAGACCTTACCTGGTATTGAGAGAAGAGTGATCCCTCTGTAGTTGCTACAGTTGCTGAGATCCCCCTTTTTTAGAAGCTTCACGAGATGTCCTTCTTTCCAATCCTTTGGGAACTTGCTCTCATTCCAGATCCTGGTAAACAGTGGGAGGAGGATGTCTGCCGTCACATTGGCATCTGCTTTTAGGGCTTCAGGTGGAATCTGGTCAGGACCGGCCGCTTTACCTTTGTTCAGCTTCTTAATGACATCCAGAATCTCTTGTTTTGAAGGAGCATCACAGCAGATAGGTAATTCATTTCTTGCTGGCAGTATGTTTGGTGGGTTACTCGGTGGTGGTCTGTTCAGGAGACTGTTGAAATGCTCTACCCATCGCTTAGACTGAGCTTCCTTTCCAAAAATGCTTTTCCCGTCTTGGTCCTTTACAGGTACTTCAGGTTTCCCATATTTTCCAGCAAGTGTCCTTGTGGTATGGTAAAGGATTCGCATGTGCCCTCCTATCGCTGCTTCAGT
>NW_004800440.1:2227-3406 GCF_000002075.1 Aplysia californica | reverse complement strand
ATATGCCCAAACATGCACACACATGTAGGCTTACAATCACATGCATAATATATATGAGCAGTAATAGAAACAATAATAATCGTAAGCTAGATACACACTCAATATTATTTTGATGCATGCTCTCAAGTCGTAAGTATACTTATACAAGATGGTTAAGTTGGGAGCATTTTGATGGATGATGATAAAAATGACCTTCTATATCAATGAATTACCTTTACACACGTCCTTGATGAAGGAGTTATCAAGATTTTCTACAAGCATGGTTTGGTTCTATCGGAGATAGACGTTATATTCGGAACTCCCACCTCTTGAATACGCTCAAAGTGTTTAAAAGAGGTGTTGAAAATACGTCAGTATTATCGTAAATTAAAACGACCCCTTGTGGTTGCCAAAACCACCCGTTGCTCCTTGCGACAGTATTTATTTTACGACTACCGCTTTTCCTTAAGCCAAGACCCTAATTTGAAGCTCTTGACAGGCAGCTCATCGACAGGGGGCGCCACAAAAGGTGCCTAAAGTGGTTTGCACACTAGTTCGATTTTCCAGCTCAGTCGAGCCTGTTCTACGTCTGTTCAAGATAGTCTTCTATTCTATACAAACGACCACCCCACCCCCAACCTTCCGCAGTTTTGTTTTGTTTTTCGTTTCGTCTCGTGGCCTAGAGGTTAAGGCGTTGGCCTCTCATTCAAAGGTCCCGGGTTCGAATCCGGGTAGCGACCGAAACAATTTCTTCTCTAACAGTGTTTCCTTTCATCTCCTTTCCTGCTCTCAAGCAATGTTCTGTTGTCTGCTTTCATCTCCTCTTTCTGCCCCCCCGTCTGCTTTCATCTCCTCTTTCTGCCCCCACCACCTCACCTCCTTTGCCCCCTCCTCTAGGCTCCTGACTCTTTCCGTAGCCTTTCTACTGCTACTTCTTGGCTCCTTCTTACTGTTGTCTTTCAGCCACACCTCTGATCTTGTGGTAGGAAAGGTCTACACCTAGCATTCTCGGACAAGGGCAAAAAATCTCGGAGGTCCCTTGTGCAAGTTGCGCACATTAAAGATCCCTTAGGGGTCTAAAATCGATAAGAGTAGGCCTTGGCTGCCACCCGGGCAAACTTCAAAATTTCCTACCAACTGAAAAAGTGTAACGTGTCCTGCGCGCTCAAATGACCTTATGCGGTTGCGAGCGCCGTAAAA
>NW_004800440.1:0-1261 GCF_000002075.1 Aplysia californica | reverse complement strand
TCTATCTATCTATCTATCTATCTATCTATCTATCTATCTATCTATCTATCTATCTGTCTGTCTATGCCCAGTATCAAAATTCGGATTTCAAGGCAAGGTTTTGCTGTTGCGGGGTTGTTGATTTTGGGTTGTTGTTTTGTTGTTTTTTTAGAGAAAGAAAGAAAGGGGTAGGGACTGAATGAATGAATGAATGAATGAATGAATGAATGAATGAATGAATGAATGAATGAATGAATGAATGAATGAATGAAAGAGACGGAGACAGCAAGAGAGTATAAACGACAGAGTGATGGCCGTAGTGCGCGTATAAGAAACAAGAATGTGCTTTCATCAGCGAGGATTTGTACTGATTGACTTCCAATATGAACGAGAATTCACATAAGATTTTGTGTAAATTGTGTACTAGCACTGAATCAAACGTTCAGTAACCACAGGGGACTGAGATACAGAGGAACAGAGTAGACAGGAGATAGATAGGAACAGAGTAGATAGGAGATAGAGAGGAACAGAGCAGATAGGAGATAGAGAGGAACAGAGCAGATAGGAGACAGAGAGGAACAGAGTAGATAGGAGATAGAGAGGAACAGAGTAGACAGGAGATAGTAAGATAGGAGATAGAGAGGAACAGAGTAGATAGGAGATAGATAGGAACAGAGTAGACAGGAGATAGAGAGGAACAGAGGAGATAGGAGATAGAGAGGAACAGAGGAGATAGGAGATAGAGAGGAACAGAGTAGACAGGAGATAGAGAGATAGAGAGAAAGAGAGCAGATAGAAGACAGATAGGAGCAGAGCAGATAGGAGACAGATAGGAATCGCTCCCGATGCGCTCACTGTGAGCACTCAGCGTTTCATCGCCCCTGATGACCCGTTTATCTTATAGCGTCATCGTCACGGGGATTTGTCTAACACGCTTCAAACACACCTCATTGTTCGTGGTACAATAGGGAGTGTGTGTGTGTGTGTGTGTGTGTGTGTGTGTGTGTGTGTGTGTGTGTGTGTGTGTGAGCGAGTAAACAAGACTTTTTTATATTGTGTTTCAGGAGGAGTGTGTGGCATGGTGGGTTTAAAATAAGGCGGTTGAGGAAATATCGACAAACAAGGTAGTCTAGTGAACCGCAAAAAGCCTTGTTATTACATGGTTACAAGGATACGTCACAGGCGTGTAGCTGAAATATTGAACTCTCTGTCGACCCTCTGTTCGTTTGCACTTTTCCGCCCCAATTGCATAATCAAGAGACTTCCTTTATGTTGCCCCCCC
>NW_004800439.1:2448-3409 GCF_000002075.1 Aplysia californica | reverse complement strand
CTGTTTCGGAAAGATTTATCACAAGGCCAACTTTTTCTGAAGGTCCTACTTATCCATGTATCGCTTTTATTTGCATCTCACTTACTATGGTGTTGTCATCAGCAAAATCCAAATCTCCATAAAATTAGGTGCCATTTGTTCATCCAATGTCTGTTTCAATGTCTTTGCTCCGTCTCATTACAAAATCGTTAACAATTCCAAAAAGTGCGGGTGATAGTATCTGATATACTGCCTTATCTCAGTCCAGTATTATTTTAAAAGGTGTAGATAGTTCTCCTCCAACTAGGTCACATTATTTTGCTTTTGTATGTAATGGTTTTATACAGTTTATTTTATTCGGGATGCCATACATTGCAAGAATTTTCCACAGGGCCTTTCGGTCTATACTGTCAAAGGCTTTTTTAAAGTCTTCAAAGCTCAAAATAATTGGGACCTTCCATCCTTTGCTTTGTTCTAAAATATTTCTTAAAACACACGGTTGGTTTATACAAGATCTCTCTGGTCAAAATTCCACCTGTTCCCGACATAGTCTATCATCTATTGCTTGTCGAATACGCGACAAGATACTATGAGCAAAATATTTTTGTAGGCAATGATATAAGTGTCATTCTTCTCCAATTTTCAGTCTTTTAAATCTCCCTTCTTTTGGTAGTTTCATTACGTTTCCCTTTCTCCACTCCATAATTTATTGTGTATTCTTTTTCAAGAGCGTCATTTAATAACGAAAGTAATCTCTCACAATCTTCAACAAAGCGCTAAAATAAACAGAAAGAGCTTCTGTTCGTCCGATTACACTGGGCTACATGGAATTTGCTTTGAGCTTGAAACCAATTGATTTTTGACAATTTGGGGTATTAAATTCGAAAGTAATAATCGTTTTTTAAATAATGATCAGGTCTAAATTTTTTTCCAGATAGAGGAGCTCGTAGCCAATTTTCCTTATTTCTTATATTATATTAAA
>NW_004800439.1:0-1698 GCF_000002075.1 Aplysia californica | reverse complement strand
ATAATATGCGAAGAACCATGGTCACACTTCTCGCAGCGTTTCCCAAAGAGCACAAGTGTATAAGCCATTAGACCAGCCTTGACATTCTTGATTATGTTCCAGTTTCATATTCACAAAAAAATATTGGGATCCAATACCTGTGCTCGTGGTTGACTAATAGATCTACACCAGTAGTGTGGCATTCCTTTTTAAAATCCTTTCTGTGAAACCATTGTGGCCAGAACTCTGTTGACTTGTAAGCGATTAGCCCCACCTCCACCCCCTTTTATTTACGTCTTTCAATTAACATTTTAAAAAGTCGACCAGATCGCCACCTCAGTGCTTTCTTGTCGTAATTTTCATTTTTTAAACAGTGAAAATGTGACTTCTTCTTAACCTCACTCTTTGTTATGAACTATTTTCACTGTTATTAAAAGATGTCCCCGCGGTTTTGTGCAACAAAAAAAATCTGTTATGCAAACTGAACCCAAAAATGTGAAATTATGCGATTCTGTTAATTTTAGCAAAGAATGATGCCAAAAAAAATGAACAGATTTTGCTTAATTACGCGGGTTGCATAAAACTATAATATTATGAAAACCCTGGGGACATTAAAAAGTGGGGATACGACAAGAAAGCACGAAGGTCGCGAGATGTTGGAAAAATTAATTAAGTCTCGACTCTTTTCCCCAGAGAGAACAGAGGACGTTCTCATCTGCACGGCCCTGCTGGAGTGACCAAAAACGTTGAATGTCTATAATGAGATGGTACGACCAGCTCACCCCCAGACCCTTACACCGTTGGTGATTCCAAACGTACAGACGATGTCTCTCCTTTGGAGCATCAACTTCAAGATCAGAAATGAGGGAAGTAGTACTTGGGCTATTTACCTCCTCTGTGTCTACTGCTCAGGCATACGAGATCAGTATTGTTTGTATCATCTATTTTCTCTGTATCTCATCATACTTACTGGCCTACATCTGTGGAAAAATGATTAGTTGTTTACCCTTGCACATCGAAGAAGGAAGTTCGATTCGCTGGTCCGGAAGGTTGTTTTATTGATTATCTCCATATTTCGATGTTGAATGCTTTATTTCTTTCAGCCAGGCTGACCCTGACAGGAAGAGCAGCAACTGCTCCTCTCCTGGGACATTTAGTGTCCGAGGGTGCCTACATTTTCTGACATTAATAATAGATAATCGATAGCATTTGCACAGCGCGAATCCCCGCTCAACAGCAAGCTCTATGCGCTTCACAATTTATGCTATTACCCCAGCAGACCTGAGAGCACTCTGAAACAACCTTAACTTCCTTGGAAGTATACAGTGCAAGCGGCCATTATTAGGCGCTAAAACACTAACAACATACTGACACGCGATCTTTCACTGTCTATGGCGGGGTACCCATTTCCACCTCGGTACATAAGTGAGGAAAATTTGAGTGAAGTGCCTTTCCTAAGGACATAACGTCGGCCCGCAGCTCGAATCCCCGAACATTAACATTAACTCACTGACAGCTGTTACAGACACTGTACCGGTAGGAAACGCCATACAAGAAACGCTTTTACATCTACTATGTATTTCCCTGACTCGTGATTGGTCTCCGCACTTGCAGAAAGGGAAGTCATGCTACTGATAGCAGGTAAAAATTTATCACTTTGTGAATTAAACACATGTACATTCCAACAACATTCAGAGAGATCATAAAACAGCCCGTGGG
>NW_004800438.1:0-3411 GCF_000002075.1 Aplysia californica | reverse complement strand
TAGCTATGAAACTGCCAATTAATAGCCAGCTGTCCAGATGAACAAAGCCCAAAATTTGGATTTTGTGTGTAAATATTACAGTTTCTCAATTTGTTGTATCGGATGCTATGTTCTCAAGAAACATTTTGTCGAAATTCAAATTCTACATGAAGAAAAAATGCATTTCAGATACAACTGTTAAAAGAATAAAATAGAATTGTTTACCCATATCCCGAAAAGTTTTGCTTTATGAGTTTAGTACATGGGAACACTATGTCGACATATCGAAACTATTTCTGAGATCGTTGCGATTACCAAGGTAATAATTGAGGGGCCTCAAGTTAAGGGAAATGAGGTGACCATTCATAATTTGTAACTTTTAGGCTTACGAGGAGTTCTTTTCTTAACTTACAACCACACAAGGCCCACTCTTTGTTGTTCCTCATATTTCCAACAATATACACTTTCCATCCTGTAATCATTAGGCTGAGTACCAAATCTTCATCAGACAACAGCGATCATGGTTCTCCATTCATTCCTTTGTTCGGATGCTCTTAAAAAAGCTACATTGTCCTTGTATTTTCCCGTCACCCACCTGTTTAAGCTTTTCAAGTAGGTTGTTCTGGGTTTACCTGTTAACCGTATTTGATCTTATGATCTTTGCTTTTGAGAATACATATTCAGGATTTCTTGCTTTTCTATATTACTACGCATTTAGTTTTCTTCACATCCAACTAGAATCTTTTACTTTCACTTCCCGTTACAGCGGTATCGAGAAGCGATTGGACGTCCTTTCGGAATCTGCTGTTAAATTGTTTGCATTAATAGCTGTTTGCATTTCTGATCGCAAAAATTGAATCAATGTTCAAGAAAGACAACATCATAGTCAGCAAAGCAAAGATACTGTCACAGACAGTGCGGTCCTCGCGACTAGCAGAATCATGGTGTGGCATTGTTCGTCAGCATTCGTTAACCAGGGGAAGTAAACAAATGTGAACATTCTACCAGAATTCTAGTTGAATTCCCTCCCTTATACCAAAATGTTTCTTTCTCTCAGCGTCATTACAACTCGCCTGTTTGACAAGACAGATTGTTCCATTTCAGAAAGGAAGTTGTTAGGAGACTGTCGCGCTGCTTTGTGCACTAGGGGACTGCAAAGAACCACACAAACACCCCAAGCAGTCGGTGATGAAACCAACTCGGCATCACCTAGTGACGTCGGCAAAGCGGGCCCGCCACGGCGTGGGACAAAAGCCCAAAGAAGGATTGCAGTACCTTGGAAATAGAGAATCTTTGGTAATACTAACATTAGGCCTACCACTAGATCTAGACCTAAGCCTAGATATTATAGATACTGACTGCAATTTTTTAAATTGAAAAAGAGTAGACCTGCCATGTAGTGTAGTCTAGAGTCTGTCATAAGTACTACTACATCTAGATCTAGATGAAGATAGATCAACAAACCTTTCAACATAAAAGATAAAGTCACCTTAAATAAACAGTGTTTGGCTCTAGATCTAGATTTAGATTCTCCAACCATACTAATCAACAAAACTAGATTTAGATCTAGATCAGTTATGTATCAGTAGGATCTAGATCTGTCTGGTGATGGCTTGTTGGCCTCGATCCAAAGGTCAAAGATGTTTCTTTGCAGTCCCCCAGTGCACACAGCACTAGGGGACTGCACAGTCAGTGGATAGCTTAAGTCCCCTAAAAACGTCCTTATTATTGTTATGTCAATGGGGTCGTCTTTACTAAAACAAACATTTTATTCCTGCTCACCGACTGAGAGGGATACGATGTCTTAGCAAAAAGACCGAGATACCGGATGAAAACTCTCCCCATTTGAGAATCAAACTCAGGTCTTCCGGGTGCGATACTCATTTAATTTTGTGGGAAAGGCTGCTTTGGTCAAGACGCATTTCTGACCAGGGCAGAGAATGATACAGAATCCCAGCAGACAGACAGGGATATATATGTACAAGATTTGTAAGAAAAAAAAATCCTTCCCATTCAGAAATCAAACTCAAGTTCTCTGTTTTGCTACGGCAAAGAGACTGACTACACGACAAACTCTAATTATTGAGCATGAGAGCATGAATAAAGAAAGCATACGATGAAGACGCACCCATAAATATGACATTCAAGAACAACATGCGCAAACAATTGGACAATTAGCCAAGAAATAGCGAAAGAAGAGATATTTGAAAAAGGAAAACCACCAGAAGTAAATACTGACGATGATAATGAAAACAGGACTCACTTTGAGGTAAGAAAAGCATGAAGCACTTTAAAATACGATGGACATTTTAGAGCAGATGAAAAGTAAGACAGGTAGTAAGACAGAAATAGCAGGGAGAAAAAAAAAAAAAGAAGGACGCCCAAGAAGCGCCCAACAAACTTCCCGCGATGAAAAGAGAATAAACATGAATATCTTACCAATAAAATGTGCAACAAAAAAGAAGACCAGTAAGATAGATATGAATTCACACTATGAATTTATTAACTATATACATATTAAATTTCAGATTGACGTACAAAAGGAAATTTTGTGCAATTTCAATTTTGTACAAAGAATTCTGCAAGCTCCCCTGCAGTTCACAGGAAAGGCACACAAAAAATATGATAGTCCAAATATTACTGAAATTCAGTTTTTCGAAGTCTTGGACTTCTTTAAACGGACAGAAAAACATATCGGCAGTTCAGTCTGTGTATACATATATTTGATACGAGTTCCAAAAGGTCAACAACGTGGTCAGTCAAGATACAAGTTCTAAAGAGTCAACAATCTAAGTCACGATGAGGTTGGAGCAAAGTCAAAATATGAGTTCTAAAGGGTCAACAATGTGGGGTTGGAGCTAAGTCAAGATAAAATTTCTAAAGGGTCAATAACGTGGGGTTGGAGCTAAGTCAAGATACAACTTTTAAAGGTCTAATAACGTGGAGTTGAAACTAAGTCAAAATATATGGGTTCTAAAGGGTCAATAACGTTTCTTTGGAACTAAGTCAAGATACAGTTTCTAAAGGGTCAACAACGTGGGGTTGGAACTAAGTCAAGATATGGGTTCTAAAGGGTCAATAACGTGAGGTTGGAACCTAGTCAAGATACAAGCTCTGAATAATCAATGTGAAGTTGGAGCTAGGTCAGAATAATAATAATAATAATAATAATAATAATAATAATAATAATAATAATAATAATAATAATAATAATAATAATAATAATAATAATGCTGATCATTTCTATAGCGCCCACTCCCGTGTGAACACAGCTCTAGGTGCTTTACATAAATGCAGGTACGAATAATATTCATGCACGCACGCACACAGACACACACCCACGCACACACACACACCCACACACACCCACACACCCGCGCACATACACACACACACTCACTCACGCACATACACACACGCGCGCACACACAT
>NW_004800437.1:0-3393 GCF_000002075.1 Aplysia californica | reverse complement strand
GGGGGGGGGAGAGGGAGAGGGAGAGAGAAAGAGAGAGATAGAAAGAGAGAGAAAGAAAGGAAGAGATAAGGGAGGCCAGAAAGCATATCAGAGGGAGGGTGGTGAGAGTGACAGGGAGGGTGTCGTCGAAAGCGCCAAGAGTAGCCTACCGTTGGCCTACTTAATATATTAATGGGTTAAAGCAAGGAGATTAGAATTAAACTGGAAACTCCTCGGGTCAAAGTCAAAGGTTCAGCCAATCGTAGCCCGCTTTACGCCCTGCGTGTAGTCGCATGTGTGTGTATGTTTAGATCTAACATCTAGATCAAGATATTTTTTAAAAAATCATGAAAGTATTGAAAGTAGATTTCTCCTGCAGTTGATTAAGCGCGCACGCCAAAGGATGGGTGTATTTTGTGCACAGTGTCTAGATGAGATCTAGAATCTAGATCTATGTATCGAGATCAAGAAGAATCATGAAATGAAAGTAGAATCTAGATCTATGATGTTTCGATAACCTATTGAATATTGAAAGCGGATTTTCTTGCTGTGCATTATAGATTCTAAGATCTAGATCTAGACTAGAACTATACGTGAATCTTAGATCGAGATCAAGAATGATGAAAGTATTGAATGTGGATTTTTTCCTGTTGTGAATAGATCTAGAGTCTAGGACTAGGCTGTCGGTAAATCTAGATCGAGGTCAAGAATCTTGAAAGTATTCTTGAAAGCGGATTTTTCCTGCTGTGAATAGATCTAGAAATCTAGGCCATCTGTGACCCCTGTCGGTTGTTAAAAATGTGAATTTCTAAACTTAGATCTATCTATGGGCCTAGGCTCCTTCTTTCAATTATATATAGGCCTATGTCTGTATAATCCTTCGAGATCTAGGCTAGATCTAGACTCTAGATTATGTTCTTCTATGAAGCAACAATTGGAATGTAGGCCTAACTCTTTTTTTAAAGTGATTGAGCTGGAACTTTAGGAGAAAATGCCACGCCTTCGTAGAGCGGGAAGAAGTCTTACCCCTAGAGGTAGTCAAGAGGGGGTGCTACATAGATAAATTCAAGGTAAAATATTTGTTTTGTTTCTTTCCTGTTTTCAGTCTTTTTCCTCTTCTTAACGTTCCTTATACTTCTTCATTATTATTCCGTTCGTAGAACGGGTACTTTTACTAGTATAGAATAATGTTAAGCCTACCTGACGCTGCTGCAAAGGGTGTTAAATCTATAATATTCCGACTTTTAAAAAACAGAGGTGTAAAACATCTATAATCTACTGCAACTACAACGCAGCAGTATTGAATAATCTTACATTATAGTGTTACAAGGGGCTCTAATCCTATATTTGTCATGACGTGGTGGAATCAGACGCTTGTCAATTTTGGGGCATAATATGGAGTTATTGGAACAATCTTAAAGCCTGTTCATTTGCCTTGCTTTTGACGGATAGATTTGAATTTGAAATTTGCGACTGAAGGAGGTTGGCATCGCTTTGTTCGTGGATAAAATTAGCAAGAAAATAGTCGCCTAAGTTTGGTGATTTCCAAAGCTGTAATGTCCCTGAACACTGCAAATTTACATTTTATTGTGAGCCTTCGATCAACGTTTATCAGTAAGTAAAACCCAGTATATTTATATTATATGGACATAAAAGGTCTTAACCCCCCCCCCCCCACCCTGCTCTCCAACAACAGCAACCAACAACAACAACAAATTTTAATAAACAAATATTGCCATAGGGCGAAAAAAAAAGTCGTTTTCTTCGATTTCATTATTTTGACGAGCGCCTGATTTACCACAATGCCTCACAAAATAATTATGATTAATTTCGGTTATAAAAATTTGGTGTTAAACATTGACATTCACAATCTACTATACGCCAGCAATCGGAGACGTTCGTGGTGGTGTCCAAGCTCCTGGAGCCAGTGGCACAGGTGTACCAGGAGACCCAGGTGCTGGTCTGTCACACGGCACGCTTCTCCAGGACGTTTGAAGGGGCGTTTGTGTCCGTGGAGGGCATCAGACAGGTACGTCAACGCTCTGCTGGGGAGTTAGGCCGGGAGTGTGTGTGTGTGTGTGTGTGTGTGTGTGTGGGTGTGTGTGTGTGTGTGTGTGTGTGTGTGTGTGTGTGTGTGTGTGTGTGTGTGTGTGTGTGTGTTTGTGTATGTATGTGTGTGTGTTAGACAGACAGACAGATGTTTGTGTCCGTTGAGGGTATCAGACAGGTACGACTACGCTCTGCTAGGGAGTCAGGCCGGGTGTGTGTGTGTGTGTGTGTGTGTGTGTGTGTGTGTGTGTGTGTGTGTGTGGGTTTATTTTTTATTTTTTTATTTTCTTTTTGTAATTGTAAGTGTTTTGCGGCTCTCGCAGCTGCATAAGGTCATATGAACGCACGGGACACATTAAAAATGTTCAGTTTGTGGGAAATTTGGCATTTGGCCCGGGTGGTGGCCAAAGCCTACTCTTATCGATTTTAGACCACCAAGGGATCTTTAAGGTGTGCAACTTGCTCACGGGACCTCCTAGATTCTTCGCTCTTGTCCGAGAAGGCTTGGTGTCGATCTTTCCTACCAGAAGATCAGGGTTGTGGCTGAAAGACAGCAGTAAGAAAGAACCAATGAGAAGCAGTAGAAAGGCTGCAGAAGGAGTCGTGAGCCCAGGGGAGGGGTAAAGGAGATGAGCGGGTTTGGGCAGAAAATAGAGACAAAAGCAGACGACAGAATAATGCTAGAGAGCAGGAAAGGAGGCGAAAGGAGACAATTTTAGAGAAGAAAATTTTCCGTCGCTACCTGGATTCAAACATGCGACCTTTGAGTGCGAGGCGAACACCATATTTTCTAGCCAGGAAGCCCCCTGGGTGTGTGTGTGTGTGTGAGGAGAGAGAGAGAGAGAGAGAGAGAGAGAGAGAGAGAGAGAGAGAGAGAGAGAGAGACTGACAGTGACTTTTTTAAAAAATGCAAGTAGTCCCATGGATACCATTTTGGTTTATTTAAGAGGCAGGCTGCTTTGATCCTGCTGTCAAGGTTAACCTGGGCCGAAGGTGAAGTCGTGTATACCTGGGGGAGGGGGGAGGGGGAGGGTGAGGCGCACAACTACAAATACGCACAAAAATCTTTTAGCTTTAACTGCTGTATCATCAAAGAAAAAGCAAACAAAAAAAAGGGCTGGGTTTTTTTTTGGGGGGGGTGTCATGATTATAAGTGTGATGTGGATTTCATGACCTAGACCTAGACTGGGGGCTCTCGTGGCCTAGAAGTTAAGGTGTTGGCCTCTCACTCAAAAGGCCCCGGGTTCGAATCCGGTTAGCGACCGAAAAATTTTCATCTCTAAATTTGTCTCCTTTCACCTCATTTCCTGCTCTCTAGCAATGTTCTGTCGTCTGCTTTCGTCTCCTCCTTCTGCCCCCACCCCC
>NW_004800436.1:0-3459 GCF_000002075.1 Aplysia californica | reverse complement strand
CTTTGTGAACCCTGTGACCCAGTTTGATATTTGCCTTGCTTATCATTACAACCGGCCGAGCCCGTACAACCTCCGCTTTGATTATTTCCATATTTCTGCCTGTTAGATCCATTTTGTCCTTGGTTGGTGTTATATCTCCCAGATCCACTTGATGTGCTTCCTTGATTGGAGTTATATTTCCCAGACCCACTTGATGTGCTTCCTTGATTGGAGTTATATCTTCCAGATCCACTTGATGTGCTTCCTGTGTTGGAGTTATATCTTCCAGATCCACTTGATGTGCTTCCTGTGTTGGAGTTATATCTGCCTGAACCACCTGATGTGCTTCCTTGATTGGAGTTATATCTCCCAGATCCATTTGATGTGCTTCCCGTGTTGGAGTTATATCTGCCTGAACCACCAGATGTGCTACCTGTGTTGGAGTTATATCTTCCAGAACCACTTGAAGTGCTTCCTGTGTTGGAGTTATATCTCCCAGATCCACTTGATGTGCTACCTGAGTTGGAGTTATATCTGCCTGAACCACCTGATGTGCTTCCTGTGTTGGAGTTATATCTGCCTGAACCACCTGATGTGCTTCCTTGATTGGAGTTATATCTCCCAGATCCACTTGATGTACTTCCTGTGTTGGAGTTATATCTCCCAGATCCACCTGATGTACTTCCTGTGTTGGTGTTATATTTTCCAGACCCACTTGATGTACTTCCTTGGTTTGAGTTATATTTTCCTGAACCATTTGATGTGCTTCCTGTGTTGGAGTTATATCTGCCTGAACCACCCGATGTGCTTCCTGTGTTGGAGTTATATCTGCCTGAACCACCTGATGTGCTTCCTGTGTTGGAGTTATATCTGCCCGAACCACTTTGTGATCCCTGTGATCCAGTTTGATATTTGCCTTGCTTATCATTACAACCAGCCGAGCCCGTACATCCTCCACTTTGATTATTTCCATATCTGCCTGAACCACCTGATGTGCTTCCTTGGTTTGAGTTATATCTGCCTGAACCACCTGATGTGCTTCCTGTGTTGGAGTTATATCTCCCAGACCCACCTGATGTGCTTCCTGTGTTGGAGTTATATCTCCCAGAACCACCAGATGTGCTTCCTGTGTTGGAGTTGTATCTCCCAGATCCACTTGATGTGCTTCCTTGATTTGAGTTATATCTGCCTGAACCAGCTGATGTGCTTCCTGTGTTGGAGTTATATCTGCCCGAACCACTTGATGTGCTTCCAGTGTTGGAGTTATATCTGCCTGAACCACCTGATGTGCTTCCTTGATATCTACCTTGCTTATCATTACAATTGGCCGAGCCCGTACAACCTCCGCTTTGGTTATTTCCATATCTCCCTGAACCACCTCGGCCTCCTTGCATGTTTTTACCCCCATTAATCTTTACGGAACTACTTTGTGACTGGGATTGTTTATTATTTATTTTGATGTTGCCAATGTTTTGCAGTCCGCCACCGAGGGTGACACCGTTAGACTGCTTTTGTGATTGATGGTTTTTAGCTCTGTTTGCACCATTTACACGGCTGCCTTGATGCTGATTTTGTACATTGTTAATGGTGATCCCACTAGTACCCAGAGCACCGCTGATCCTAATATTGTTCTTTTGAGTCTGTGTCTGCTTATTTTTGATAGACACAACCCCATTATTTCCCGAAGAGCCAGTGCCACGGGATGCAATCTGTGGGCTTCTCATGCCACTTGAACTGAAGACAGGACTGCCCAGGGGGAGGTACGCTGTGCCGGTCCGGCCAGAAAGACCTGTGTTTAGAGCACCAGGAGAAGAACCTCGCGCTGTGGAACCCAGAGATCCTTGGCTCCCACTATGGCGGGAAGAGGAGGAGCCGTACTGCACCGATTCCGAAGTTTCAGTACGTGACGTCTTAGATCCAGGTCTGCTACCTGAGCCTGATGTCCGGCTGTTTTTCATAGCTTGAATGTAGAAGTTGTCGCTTCCAGTTTGGCCTTTCGGGTCTCGTCCGCTGTTGGCATAGCTTAGAGCGTAGTATTCACCAGTGCCTTTTGGCCCTTTTGTGACAGATCGAAATTGGGTGGTAGTCGCCCCGAAAGTGCCAATAACACCAGCGACCACAAGGACACCTTGTAGGAGGAGTTTCATCTTGCCCTGCGAATGTCGTATTTACCGATTGACATTAGTGGGGAGATGGGAATGGGGAAATGGGAATGATTGTTAACATATTTGCAAAGGGGGAACATTCCGATAGAAATGATGTTTGGTTAGATGTAAATGTTGTTGTTGTTGTTGTTGTTGTTGTTGTTGTTGTTGTTGTTGCTGATGATGATGATGATGATGGTGATGATGGTGATGATGATGATGGGAATGATGATGATGGAACATGTAATATGATAATAATAATAATAATAATAATAATAATAATAATAATAATAATAATAATAATAATAATAATAATAATAATAATATTAACAATAATAATAATAATAATAATAATAATAATAATAATAATAATAATAATAATAATAATAATAATATTCATCATCATCATAATCATAATCATAAAATAGTAATAATAATAGTAGTAGTAGTAATAATAAAGTAGTAATAATAATGAAGATCAATAAATACAATAGAAACATTTACAACGGCGTCCAAAAGAAACTTGGAAATTTAATCACCCAATCATTGTGTTTGAGCCTTGCATTAAGCACTCATTCAGGATACCAATTTAAAGCTAAATAAATTGTGCGTCATCTGACTCATTAATATTTTATCTATGTTGAAAGACACTCAAGATATGTTCGCTCAACATTTACCTTTAAAAATCAGGCTTGTCAAATTTGTGCGAAAACAAAAAAATGTAAAAGTGTGTTTGCGCGTGTATTGAGGTATATCAACATGGGTGAAATGGACATGTATCTGTATTGAATAATATCAAGTAAAAAGAGAATAGTATTGTCTCTGCAATGAACAGCATCTTCTGATGATTTTTTAAAACTGATTGGAAAACAGAGGAGTCACACATACCTCTCAAAACCTGGACTTAACATTTCATGTGCTCATTTGTATGATTTTGTTTTTATTTAGAAGCTTTTGAGAGCATGCAACTTTTTTTTGCACCTGGACGGTTTTAGTTAGATTTTAGATATATTTCAGAGAGAAACTGAGGCCACGAAACTGTCGTAGTTTTGGGAGGCCTGGAGTAGAATGAACAAATCGCCCTCGTGAGAATCACCGGATGGCCTAGCTTAGTGGACTACATCGCTCAAGTTTAAGAACGTCATACCTCACACTTATTTTTTGTCATGGTGTCATTCAAGTAGACATCACCATGCACAGGAAAGCACTTTCTCACAGGGCCAATACCACTTAACAATTTTCTTGGAAAACCAAATCATATCAACGTTGGAGTGGTCACCAGTCAGTTACCCGATATGAATCCTACAGGTATATGAAGCCCCATGAAGCAGCAGAT
>NW_004800435.1:0-3419 GCF_000002075.1 Aplysia californica | reverse complement strand
TGTATGTGTGCGTGCGTGCGTGCGTGTGTGTGTGTGTGTGTGTGTGTGTGTGTGTGTGTGTGTGTGTGTGTGTGTGCGTGTGTGTGTGTGTGTGTGTGTGTGTGTCTGTGTGTGTAGATGGCCGAATGTAGATGTTTAGACACAGTGTGTATGTGTGCGTGCGTGTGTGTGTGTGTGTGTGTGTGTGTGTGTGTGTGTGTGTGTGTGTGAGTGTGTGTGTGTGTGTGTGTGTGTGTGTGTGTGTGTGTGTGTGTGTGTGTGTGTGTATACATGTCATGGCCAAGTACATGTATAGATGAACGTCCTTACGAATGGCTTGAGCAACTGCCAGAGAAAAAAAGTTTACTTCTAACGAGGAGGCTGGAGGATGTACTTTATTTATATTCTATTTACTTCTTTGTTTTCAACTTTTTATTTTGGAGTGGCATGCTTTAACATTTTATTTTAAAGTACCTAGATAAATGTTTATGTCAGTTCTACAAAGACTGACCTGATCAGGAGGACTGACAACAGGAAGGAGTGGGGTACTGGGGTCGTCAATGGAAGCTCAAGACCTGACCTGACACCTGAGAAGAAACCAGTTCTACACTTCAGTAGATCTAGTACTTTCTCGAATTCCACGCCAACTTGAAGTACATGTAGTTTTTGTCATTCTTTTTCATGTTTGAAAAATTTGTCATACCTCTTGAGGCTTGGGAAACGGTGGTGTATATAGATTCATTTGGATGAAAAGAGAAAATTTAATAAGTTTCTTTAGCATTGTTATGTCTATTGTTCATTTTTCTAAAATGAAGCTGTTGTATATAATATGTAGATTTATTTTATTTAGTTGTCGAGATCAAAACGTGCTATGCCTTCTCGGGTGTTCATCATATCGTTCATGTTGTCATTGTTTCATTCTCAGCTCGTTGTCTCAACCGGCGCCTCATATGTAGCGGTCAGAGACTTCGTTGTTGTATTCAGGACACCTGAGTTCAATTCCCGTGCTGTATCCCTCTCAGCCTGGGTGACCCTGACAGGCAGGGTCGAAGTCTGCCTTCCAAATTGTCGAAAGATTGTCGATTAATTACGAAAAACGGCTATATCTTAAAAAAAAAAAAAATTTTTAAGATAATAAATGAATTTAAAAAATATTTTAAAAGGGGAAAAATATTGTCTGTGTGCAGCACGTGGTTATGTTCACGTGAGTTCTTGTTTATGTTTCCAGTTCCTTATCACGTGATTTGAACACTGTAGCTGTTACGGGTTTGGTTTTTCCCCCAGATGATTGTGAACACTAAATCTTTGTCCCTAAAGTCGTGAAGATTTTTTAAATTTTGTTCTATTTTATTATTATTGTTTTTCTAGTTGAAGACTTGTTTGGAGTTCTGCATGTTGACTCATATTGGTGGATGGTTGGCGGTTGCTCTATCGTGGTTTGCTCCTTCTTTCCTGTCAAACATCTCTATCGTCCTTAGATCCCTTCTCTTTTTTTTTTTTTTTTTTTTCTGAAGTGGCAGCAGTACCGCTAAAACTCGTACTAAAACTAATGGGTGGTTGGCGGGTGCTCTGATGTGGTCTGCTCCCTCTGGCATACCAAACCCCAGTCGTCTCTGTCTCTTCTCTTTTTCTTTGTATGTTACTCTACAGAAGTAACACGTATAATGTTGTGCACTTGTATGACCTATTTGCATAGCAAATGCCGTAAAAACTAAAGCTAAAACTAAAACCCAAACTCTCAGTAACAGCTTTTGGTTAGCCTTCCTATTGTTGAGACGAATGTGGCCTGTTTGTGAATGGGTGGTGGGAGGGGTGGGGGTGGGGAATAACATGGATAGTACGGTTTTCAGAATTATGTTGAAATGTGTAGACCATAATATTCTGCTATAGTCTACGTTGTTACGTTGGTCTTTTTCTTTTTTCTTTACACTGAGTTTGTTGCCTTTGGTCAAAACGGTTTCTTGTTTGTTTGTTTGTTTAGGGAGGGGGTGGGGGTTGTGTTTGTTTGTTTGTTTTTTATTAGAGGAGGAGGGGTGGATTGGAGGAAGAAAGCACACAGTGGTAGGCGGGTCCAGAGGCATAGTCTATCTGTGAGTGAGATGGGACTCAACACTGAACCTTGGGGCACTCCAAAACCTAGTTTTAAAAAGTGATGAAATAGTCATATTATGCAATATAATCGTGCGTCTATGTGTGTGTGTGTGTGTGTGTGTGTGTGTGTGTGTGTGTGTGTGTGTGTGTGTGTGAGTGTGTGTGTGTGTGTGTGTGTGTGTGTGTGTGTGTGTGTGTGTGTGTGTGAGAGAGAGAGAGAGAGAGAGGTTTGGGGGGGGGGGGTAGGCCAAACAGGTAAGACCAGAACCACTCCAGAAGTCTGGCGGACAGCCCACTCTACGTGATCTATTGTGTCAAATCAGCGGTAAGATCAGGAAGAGCAATCTTATCTTATTTGACCTAGAGACCTACTTGTTATGCAAGCACCGCATCACTCTAATCTCCGGCACTTATATAACCAAACGACCTATTTCTTACGCAAGTGCCGCACAACTCTTACGAAAATATTGAAAAAAGAAACACAAAAAACAAAAGAACAAAAAACAGAATAACCCCCCTATTTAAACAGCAAGAGTTTACGAGGAAAGTCAAACATTTTCTTGAGCATCTTGAGAGACCAGCAAAAGACGTGAACATGATGAAGCTTCTTCTCCTCGCCCTTCTCGTCTCTGTGGCAGGTGAGACAAACTTCTAAACATGCACCAGAGTCTGTGCTGTGGTGGTTAGGTGCAAGAGCTGTACAATTTTTTACCGTTAACTAAACTATCTGAAATAATATAATTTTTAATAAGTCTGGTAACGACACGGTTTTGAAAATTACGTAGGTGTGTTTTACACACTAGAGGCCGCTCCAACCATCTTCCGGTGCTTTGCCAACTGGCATTGGCGATCATAGATCTCCGCTTCACTCTGTCTTGCGTTGCAGCGATGATGTCTGTCGTTCTTGCTGTTGGCAGCCATGTTGTCATCCTGTTCAGTATCTTTTTCTCTTTGTCTGCCTCTGCCTCTCTTTCCATCAAACTTGCCTGTTATAACAATATTCTCCAATGCTTCTTTCCGCATTTTGTATCAAATGAAATTTGCCTGTCGCTTTGGCATATTCTTCATAAGCTGTCGTCTGCAATTTGATTCAACCAAGACTTCTTCAATTGCTTCCCTAGCTGTCCATGGGACGCGCGGCATGCGTCTTTTGATTCATTGAACCACAACCGCAGCAACCATACTTAGTAGAAAAAATTGATGTATAGATGTCTGGATCTCTTTGCCAACCCTGGAACTTCTGTTTTGCCAACTCAATACAAACGAACCTGTAAAATGTACAATAACGATAATGATTTGCCTGTTCAGTATGACATGACCCTGGAACGTAACTAATATGTATGTACATG
>NW_004800434.1:0-3420 GCF_000002075.1 Aplysia californica | reverse complement strand
AATAATAATCAAGGGGGCTCTCGTGGCCTAGAGGATAAAGTGTTGGCCTCTCATTCAAAGGTCCCGGGTTCGAATCCGAGTACCGACCGAAAAATGTTCTTCTCTAAAATTGTCTCCTTTCACCTCCTTTCGTTTCCACTTTCTGCCCACCCCCTCACCTCCTTTGCCCCCTCCTCTGGGCTCCTATGGCTCTTTCTGCAGCCTCTCTACTGCTCCTTGGCTCCTCCAAACTGCTGTCTTTCTGCCACACCCCTGATCTTCTGGTAGGAAAGATCTACACCTAGCCTTTTCAGACAAGGGAGAAAAATCTTGGAGGGCCCGAGTGCAAGTTGCGCACGTTAAAGATTCCTTGGTGGTCTAAAATCGATAAGAGTAGGCTTCGACTGCCAACCAGTCAGAATTCAAAATTTCCTACCAACTGAAAATATTAGATGTGTCCCGCGCGCTCATATGACCTTATGCAGTTGTGAGCGCCGTAAAAACACATACCAAAACAAACAAAACAATAGTAATCAAAATAATCATAATCAAAATAAATCACCATCATCATCATCATCATCAGATTATGATAACAATAATGATATCCTTTGTACACCGGTAGCACAACTTCCCGCTCAACAACTAGCTCTATAATATGCTTTTCAATACATTTTTCACTAACAGATCTGAAAGTATCCTGAACCAATTGCAATGTTGCAAGCTGTCATTTTACAGGCGCTAAAACAATAACATACTGACAAAATTGTTCGCTGTCTATGACCATGTCCCATTCACACCAAGGCGAAGGGAGGACATTTCATGTTAGGCTGATCACTTGACAACCGACGCCACATCTTGAAGTACATGTACATATCCGTTGATAATAACAGTAACAGCCACGGCATTGGAGTAGTTAGATTTGGCCAGTGGTCAAGCTTTACTGTCACTTGACTGTTACATCAACAGCCCTACTGTTCATTGCTTTCATTCACTGAGGATGCGCATTTTCGTCTTTCAAGAACTTTTGTAGATCCACTGTTTTGGGGGATTTAAAAAACGAAGCATACTTATTCTGCTTCATTATTCAGACACATTTTCCAATTCAACTTTTTAAATCTGAAACTGAAAAAGGCAAACTACAACCCTCTTCCTGCAAATTTAGATAAACATTCGTGTTTCTGATGGATGTATTAGGCCTATTGTTTGAAATGTGCCACAAAGTGGGATTTAATCTGCTGTTAGACATGTGTCCGCTTCGTCTTTAGAGATTTAAAGCATCGCCCTTCATATTTCTACGTATAAAGATTTAATATTTAATATACTAAAATGATTCTTTCCAGGGTTGCAACATGTCCGCCAAGTTGTTGACCTCTGATGAATCTGTGACGGCACTGCTCCTCTTGGCATTTGGGTTTCTTGTGGCCTTGACCTACTACAGTTACAGAAAGCGGTACCATGGGCTTTGGGAAAGGTTGGGGGTTCCTGTGCCTCCTACAAGGTCTCTGCTTGACCACTGGCCAATTCTAAAGAAGGGCCAACAGGCTCTGGAGAAATGGTTCCGTCAGTTTGGTAAAACGTTTGGCGTGTACGGTATGTACCTTGGGAGCCTCCCGACTCTGGTCACATGTGACGCAGAAATAGCGAAGCACGTGATGCTGAAGGATTTTAACAACTTCCGAGACCGGTGAGTAGTGGGACTTTTTGTTTTGGTAAGTGTTTTACGGCGTTCGTAACTGCATAATGTCGTATAGGGCGCGCCAGACACATTGAGCATTTTCAGTTTGATAGGAATTAATTTTGAATTTTGTCTGGGTGGCAGCTGAAGTCTACTGTTATCGATTTTTTGACCACCAAAGTATTTTTAACGTGCGCAACTTGCACACAGGACCTCTGAGATATTTCGGGTGTAGATCTTTCCTACCAGAAGTTCAGGGGTGTTCCCGAAAGACAGCAGTAAGAAAGAGCCTTGGAGTAGCATTAGAAAGGCAGCAGAAAGAGTCAGAAGCCCAGAGGAGGGGGCAAAGGAGGTGAGAGGTGGGGGCAGAAAGTGGAGACGAAAGCAGACGACAGAATATTGCTAGCGAGTAGGATAGGAGGTGAAAGGAGACAATTTTAGAGAAGAACATTTTCCCGTCGCTACCCGGGACCTTTGAATAAAAGGCGAACACCTTAACCTCAAGGCAACAAGAGCCCCCAAAATGGAAGTTTTATTCGACATAAAGATGCTAAAGATGTTAGAATTAATATGCAACTTTCAGAATTGAGGCTTTTGTCGCTGTTCTCATATTGGTGTTTATATTATTGGTACCCAAAATCGACAATTTCTGTAGAAGCCTCGCCAGTTCTCATTAATGAGTTATTATGGGTATGAATAAACTTACTCTTGCCTATCATTGAAATCCAGTGTTATGCTAAAACTGAAATTATGAGAGTCTGCCTCAGTGGTTAGTTCTAAAGTGACGCCTCGATTGTGTTTGGCATGCTAGCTATACTGAATACATTGCTTACGTTTATTGTATTGAAACTAGATCTATCCTCATTCCAAAGTGGTATTGTGCCAAACGGTTCGTTTTTTAAAACCGTTTTCACCACGTCGTTCCCACAGTTTGATCCCTAAACAAACGATGGCATCCCAGCGATTGGCACTGTTCTTCACCAAACAAAATCACTGGCAACGAATGTGTCATACGATGAGTCCCCTCTTCACGGCCAGTCGCTTACAGTGCATGATGTCAGCGATCCTCTCTCTAGGGCTCAACGTCATCGACAATGTAGACAGAAGTAAGGACGAGTAGCCTACTTTGTCCGGATAATACAAGAAGAAATGGATAAGAGGCGCCAGGATCACAGACTGGTCAAAGGTGACATGCTGGACTGGTTCGTTCACACCGAAGCCTTAGAAGGCTCTCCTGAGTTGGAAGACCCACAGAGTAGGAGAATGAGCGAGCTCGAGGTAGCAGGAAATATGAACAGTCTTTTAATTGCTGCTTTAGAGACCATATCATTTAGCATGCAGTGTATCATATACCGTCTGGCTAAACACCCGGACATAGCCGATAAAGTGTGTAAGGAAGTCAAGTCTGTTGTTCCGGACGACGAGCCACTGGGATACGAACAGCTCAAATACACAGGACAGGTAGGAAAAAACACTTTTAATTTTCTCGTTGAAATATTCAGCCGAGTAAATAAGGATGCAAAATTGAGATTTTTAAAGCATTCATTGCTGTTTCTAAATAGTTCTGACATGTTTGAACTATTTCTATGGGTTATCAGTGACTCTTTCAATACTGATTTTGATGCAAGGGGGCGTAAGAACATGGGGAACATTTGGGTTAAATTTTCTCGCAGGTACCTTATTGTTTGAAAAGGAGGTTTCGAAGTAGTCTGTGTTAGGCGAATGTTTTCAAAAAGGTTACTTTAACCATACATCTTGTATGTGCG
>NW_004800433.1:3890-5017 GCF_000002075.1 Aplysia californica | reverse complement strand
CCCCTGAAGTCAGCACCTCTTCCCTCCCCGCCCTGTCTTGTGTCTTGTTTGCCAACAGTCATAGCGAGGGTAACCTCATGTCAACCTTTCTCTCCCCGCCCTGTCTTGTGTCTTGTTTGCCAACAGTCATAGCGAGGGTATCCTCATGTCAACCTTTCGCTCCTTGCCAATGTTGACGTTGTGTCAAGAGCCATTGTGTGCACGTGCATGGTACAGCAGCAAACACGACTTTTCCTCACAAGAATATTCTTATTACAGCTTAGGTCCAAGCGGAGGACGTCACTGAGCACAAGTACACTATCTACTATCTCTGTCTGTGTCACGGCAGCTTTTGGTGCAGGCTGGGAACATCCCGAAGTTGGAGAAGGAGGGACGTCATTCTTGACCTTCCGTTCTGAACTATGTCCAGACAGGAGACCCATTCGTTGACCACAGAATGTCCTGGTGCTCTCGCTGTCTCAAAGGTCAAGGTTCAACGTCCTACACAGAGTGGAAGGAGGAGTACTTGTGTTGACGTGACATTGTGGGCCCCGGCGTGACATTGTGGGCCCCGGCGTGACATTGTGGGCCCCGGCGTGACACAGAAGGCCCAGACACAGCTCATGTGAACGACATGTAGAGTAAAAGACAGAGCCGTGGTGACACGTGGCACAGTTCTGACCTGACCGAGCCGTGGTGACACGTGGCACAGTTCTGACCAGACCGAGCCGTGGTGACACGTGACACAGTTCTGACCAGACCGAGCCGTGGTGTGACGTGACACAGTTCTGACCAGACCGAGCCGTGGTGTGACGTGGCACAGTTCTGACCAGGAGTCTCCCACACGCTTGGCTCCCAGCCTGGGTCGCTCCCTGTCTCTCTCTCTCTCTCCCCTCACAGCTGTAGCTGTCGCTGCTGTCCCCGGCCGGGACCTCATAACGTCCGGTCTGATGACGTCATGTTGGTCAGCACCGAGGGCGTGGTGTTGGGAGAGATACTCTCCACGATCAGGGAGAGGCAGTTGAGGCTGGAGGCGCCCGTGCCGGAGGGCTGGTCAAAACCTGGGGGAAAAGGGAGGGAGGCTGTGGTTTTAATAATGGTGAAATATATTATGCTCCGGAGAGAGAAAGTGAGAAGGGAGAGAGTGA
>NW_004800433.1:2851-3790 GCF_000002075.1 Aplysia californica | reverse complement strand
TATATGTGTGTGTGTGTGTGTATGTTTGTGTGTGTGTGTGTGTTTGTGTGTGTGTGTGTTTTGGTATTCGTTTTTAAAAATTTCAAACCCCAACAAACAACAACAAAAAACCCATCGAGAAACAAAAAGAAAAACAAGCCTCTCCCCCCAGTCTCAAAGAAAAATTATTACGTCGTGTACGAAAGAAAGACAAACAAGCCGAGGAAGCCATCACTAAACAAATCAAGCTCTAGAGAAAACAAGTAACAATACCAAAACGCTGCTTGTTACCAGAATACTGTCACTTTTAGTTCACCACTTTGTAGTAGTTTCAGATCATATTTCGAAATGGGGCGAGACAGAGTAAACCCCCCCCCCCCCCCCCTTTTTTTTTTTTTTTGGGGGGGGGGGGGGGGGGGGGGGGGGGGGGGTAAGTGTTTTACGGCGCTCACAACTGAATAATGTTATATGAGCACGCAGGGAACATTAACATTTTTAGTTGGTAGGAAGTTTTTAATTTTGCCCGATTGGCGGCTGATTTCTACTCTTATCAATTTTGGACCTTGAGTGGATCTTTAACGTGCGCAACTTGCACACAAAAAAGAGAGAGGTTTTGCGCCCTTATCCGAGAAGACTAGGTGTTAGATCTTACCTACCATAAGATCAGGGGTGTGGCTGAAAGACAGCAGTAATAAGTAGCCAAGGAGTAGCAGTAGAAAGGCTGCAGAAAGAGCCCAGAGGAGGGGGCAAAGGAGGTGAGGGGGTGAGAGCAGAAAATGGAGACGAAATCAGACGACAGAACATTGTTAGAGAGCAAGAAAGGAGGTGAAAAGGGACAATTTTAGAGAAGACAATTTCCCGTCGCTATCCAGTTTCGAACTCGGGACCTATTAAATCATCATCATCATCAATGCCTTTCACCTCTGGCAGGGTATAGGCCACATACAAGCTCCTTCCATT